>NW_026601247.1:0-64333 GCF_029448725.1 Salvelinus fontinalis
GAGACTAGACATCTGCCACCCCTCTACCACTATCAGATTAGAGCCATAAGAGAGACTAGACATCTACCACCCCACTACCACTATCAGATTAGAGCCATAAGGGAGACTAGACATCTACCACCCCACTACCAATATCAAATTAGAGCCATAAGGGAGACTAGACATCTACCACCCCACTACCACTATCAGATTAGAGCCATAAGGGAGACTAGACATCTACCACCCCACTACCACTATCAAATTAGAGCCATAAGGGAGACTAGACATCTACCACCCCACTACCACTATCAGATTAGAGCCATAAGGGAGACTAGACATCTGCCACCCCACTATCAGATTAGAGCCATAAGGGAGACTAGACATCTACCAACCCACTACCACTATCAGATTAGAGCCATAAGTGAGCCTAGACATCTACCAACCCACTACCAGATTAGAGCCATAAGGGAGACTAGACATCTACAACCCCACTACCACTATCAGATTAGAGCCATAAGGGAGACTAGACATCTACCACCCCACTACCACTATCAAATTAGAGCCATAAGGGAGACTAGACATCTACCACCCCACTACCACTATCAGATTAGAGCCATAAGGGAGACTAGACATCTACCAACCCACTACCACTATCAGATTAGAGCCATAAGGGAGACTAGACATCTACCACCCCACTACCACTATCAAATTAGAGCCATAAGGGAGACTAGACATCTGCCACCCCTCTACCACTATCAGATTAGAGCCATAAGGGAGACTAGACATCTACCACCCCACTACCACTATCAGATTAGAGCCATAAGGGAGACTAGACATCTACCACCCCACTACCACTATCAAATTAGAGCCATAAGGGAGACTAGACATCTACCACCCCACTACCACTATCAGATTAGAGCCATAAGGGAGACTAGACATCTACCAACCCACTACCACTATCAGATTAGAGCCATAAGGGAGACTAGACATATACCACCCCACTACCACTATCAAATTAGAGCCATAAGGGAGACTAGACATCTGCCACCCCTCTACCACTATCAGATTAGAGCCATAAGGGAGACTAGACATCTACCACCCCACTACCACTATCAAATTAGAGCCATAAGGGAGACTAGACATCTACCACCCCACTACCACTATCAAATTAGAGCCATAAGGGAGACTAGACATCTACCACCCCACTACCACTATCAGATTAGAGCCATAAGGGAGACTAGACATCTGCCACTCCACTATCAGATTAGAGCCATAAGGGAGACTAGACATCTGCCACCCCACTACCACTATCAAATTAGAGCCATAAGGGAGACTAGACATCTACCACCCCACTACCACTATCAAATTAGAGCCATAAGGGAGACTAGACATCTACCACCCCACTACCACTATCAGATTAGAGCCATAAGGGAGACTAGACATCTGCCACTACCACTATCAGATTAGAGCCATAAGGGAGACTAGACATCTACCACCCCACTACCACTATCAGATTAGAGCCATAAGGGAGACTAGACATCTACCACCCCACTACCACTATCAAATTAGAGCCATAAGGGAGACTAGACATCTACCACCCCACTACCACTATCAGATTAGAGCCATAAGGGAGACTAGAAATCTGCCACCCCTCTACCACTATCAGATTAGAGCCATAAGGGAGACTAGACATCTACCACCCCACTACCACTATCAGATTAGAGCCATAAGGGAGACTAGACATCTACCACCCCATTACCACTATCAAATTAGAGCCATAAGGGAGACTAGACATCTACCACCCCACTACCACTATCAGATTAGAGCCATAAGGGAGACTAGACATCTGCCACCCCACTATCAGATTAGAGCCATAAGGGAGACTAGACATCTACCAACCCACTACCACTATCAGATTAGAGCCATAAGGGAGACTAGACATCTACCACCCCACTACCACTATCAGATTAGAGTCATAAGGGAGACTAGACATCTACCAACCCACTAAAACTATCAAATTAGAGCCATAAGGGAGACTAGACATCTACCACCCCACTACCACTATCAGATTAGAGCCATAAGGGAGACTAGACATCTACCACCCCACTACCACTATCAGATTAGAGCCATAAGGGAGACTAGACATCTACCAACCCACTACCACTATCAGATTAGAGCCATAAGGGAGGCTAGACATCTACCACCCCACTACCACTATCAAATTAGAGCCATAAGGGAGACTAGACATCTGCCACCCCTCTCCCACTATCAGATTAGAGCCATAAGGGAGACTAGACATCTACCACCCCACTACCACTATCAAATTAGAGCCATAAGGGAGACTAGACATCTACCACCCCACTACCACTATCAGATTAGAGCCATAAGGGAGACTAGACGTCTACCACCCCACTACCACTATCAGATTAGAGCCATAAGGGAGACTAGACATCTACCACCCCACTACCACTATCAAATTAGAGCCATAAGGGAGACTAGACATCTACCACCCCACTACCACTATCAGATTAGAGCCATAAGGGAGACTAGACATCTGCCACCCCACTATCAGATTAGAGGACATAAGGGAGACTAGACATCTACCAACCCACTATCAGATTAGAGCCATAAGGGAGACTAGACATCTACAACCCCACTACCACTATCAGATTAGAGCCATAAGGGAGACTAGACATCTACCACCCCACTACCACTATCAAATTAGAGCCATAAGGGAGACTAGACATCTACCACCCCACTACCACTATCAGATTAGAGCCATAAGGGAGGCTAGACATCTACCACCCCACTACCACTATCAAATTAGAGCCATAAGGGAGACTAGACATCTACCACCCCACTACCACTATCAGATTAGAGCCATAAGGGAGACTAGACATCTACCAACCCACTACCACTATCAGATTAGAGCCATAAGGGAGACTAGACATCTACCACCCCACTACCACTATCAGATTAGAGCCATAAGGGAGACTAGACATCTACCACCCCACTACCACTATTAGATTAGAGCCGTAAGGGAGACTAGACATCTACCACCCCACTACCACTACCAGATTAGAGCCATAAGGGAGACTAGACATCTACCAACCCACTACCAGTATAAGATTAGAGCCATAAGGGAGACTAGACATCTACATCCCCACTACCACTATCAGATTAGATCTATAAGGGAGACTAGACATCTACCACCCCACTACCACTATCAAATTAGAGCCATAAGGGAGACTATACATCTACCACCCCACAACCACTATCAGATTAGAGCCATAAGGGAGACTAGACATCTACCAACCCACTACCACTATCAGATTAGAGCCATAAGGGAGAATAGACATCTACCACCCCACTACCACTATAAAATTAGAGCCATAAGGGAGACTAGACATCTGCCACCCCTCTACCACTATCAGATTAGAGCCATAAGGGAGACTAGACATCTACCACCCCACTACCACTATCAGATTAGAGCCATAAGGGAGACTAGACATCTACCAACCCACTATCAGATTAGAGCCATAAGGGAGACTAGACATCTAACACCCCACTGCCACTACCAGATTAGAGCCATAGGGGAGACTAGACATCTACAACCCCACTACCACTATCCAATTAGAGCCATAAGGGAGACTAGACATCTACCACCCCACTACCAATATCAAATTAGAGCCATAAGGGAGACTAGACATCTACCACCCCACTACCACTATCAGATTAGAGCCATAAGGGAGACTAGACATCTGCCACCCCACTATCAGATTAGAGCCATAAGGGAGACTAGACATCTACCAACCCACTACCACTATCAGATTAGAGCCATAAGGGAGACTAGACATCTACAGCCCCACTACCACTATCAGATTAGAGCCATGCGGGAGACTAGACATCTACCACCCCACTATCAGATTAGAGCCATAAAGGAGACTAGACATCTACCACCCCACTACCACTATCAAATTAGAGCCATGAGGGAGACTAGACATCTGCCACCCCACTACCACTATCAAATTAGAGCCATAAGGGAGACTAGACATCTACCACCCCACTACCACTATCAAATTAGAGCCATAAGGGAGACTAGACATCTGCCACCCCTCTACCACTATCAGATTAGAGCCATAAGGGAGACTAGACATCTACCACCCCACTACCACTATCAGATTAGAGCCATAAGGGAGACTAGACATCTACCACCCCACTACCACTATCAAATTAGAGCCATAACGGAGACTAGACATCTACCACCCCACTACCACTATCAAATTAGAGCCATAAGGGAGACTAGACATCTACCACCCCACTACCACTATCAAATTAGAGCCATAAGGGAGACTAGACATCTGCCACCCCTCTACCACTATCAGATTAGAGCCATAAGGGAGACTAGACATCTACCACCCCACTACCACTATCAGATTAGAGCCATAAGGGAGACTAGACATCTACCACCCCACTACCACTATCAAATTAGAGCCATAAGGGAGACTAGACATCTACCACCCCACTACCACTATCAGATTAGAGCCATAAGGGAGACTAGACATCTGCCACCCCACTATCAGATTAGAGCCATAAGGGAGACTAGACATCTACCAACCCACTACCACTATCAGATTAGAGCCATAAGTGAGCCTAGACATCTACCAACCCACTACCAGATTAGAGCCATAAGGGAGACTAGACATCTACAACCCCACTACCACTATCAGATTAGAGACATAAGGGAGACTAGACATCTACCACCCCACTACCACTATCAAATTAGAGCCATAAGGGAGACTAGACATCTACCACCCCACTACCACTATCAGATTAGAGCCATAAGGGAGACTAGACATCTACCAACCCACTACCACTATCAGATTAGAGCCATAAGGGAGACTAGACATCTACCACCCCACTACCACTATCAAATTAGAGCCATAAGGGAGACTAGACATCTGCCACCCCTCTACCACTATCAGATTAGAGCCATAAGGGAGACTAGACATCTACCACCCCACTACCACTATCAGATTAGAGCCATAAGGGAGACTAGACATCTACCACCCCACTACCACTATCAAATTAGAGCCATAAGGGAGACTAGACATCTACCACCCCACTACCACTATCAGATTAGAGCCATAAGGGAGACTAGACATCTACCAACCCACTACCACTATCAGATTAGAGCCATAAGGGAGACTAGACATCTACCACCCCACTACCACTATCAAATTAGAGCCATAAGGGAGACTAGACATCTGCCACCCCTCTACCACTATCAGATTAGAGCCATAAGGGAGACTAGACATCTACCACCCCACTACCACTATCAAATTAGAGCCATAAGGGAGACTAGACATCTACCACCCCACTACCACTTTCTGATTAGAGCCATAAGGGAGACTAGACATCTGCCAACCCTCTACCACTATCAGATTAGAGCCATAAGAGAGACTAGACATCTACCACCCCACTACCACTATCAGATTAGAGCCATAAGGGAGACTAGACATCTACCACCCCACTACCAATATCAAATTAGAGCCATAAGGGAGACTAGACATCTACCACCCCACTACCACTATCAGATTAGAGCCATAAGGGAGACTAGACATCTACCACCCCACTACCACTATCAAATTAGAGCCATAAGGGAGACTAGACATCTACCACCCCACTACCACTATCAGATTAGAGCCATAAGGGAGACTAGACATCTGCCACCCCACTATCAGATTAGAGCCATAAGGGAGACTAGACATCTACCAACCCACTACCACTATCAGATTAGAGCCATAAGTGAGCCTAGACATCTACCAACCCACTACCAGATTAGAGCCATAAGGGAGACTAGACATCTACAACCCCACTACCACTATCAGATTAGAGCCATAAGGGAGACTAGACATCTACCACCCCACTACCACTATCAAATTAGAGCCATAAGGGAGACTAGACATCTACCACCCCACTACCACTATCAGATTAGAGCCATAAGGGAGACTAGACATCTACCAACCCACTACCACTATCAGATTAGAGCCATAAGGGAGACTAGACATCTACCACCCCACTACCACTATCAAATTAGAGCCATAAGGGAGCCTAGATTTCTACCAACCCACTATCAGATTAGAGCCATAAGGGAGACTAGACATCTACAACCCCACTACCACTATCAGATTAGAGCCATAAGGGAGACTAGACATCTACCACCCCACTACCACTATCAGATTAGAGCCTTAAGGGAGACTAGACATCTACCACCCCACTACCACTATCAGATTAGAGCCATAAGGGATTCTAGACATCTACCACCCCACTACCACTATCAGATTAGAGCCATAAGGGAGACTAGACATCTACCACCCCACTACCACTATCAAATTAGAGCCATAAGGGAGACTAGACATCTGCCACCCCTCTACCACTATCAGATTAGAGCCATAAGGGAGACTAGACATCTACCACCCCACTACCACTATCAAATTAGAGCCATAAGGGATACTAGACATCTACCACCCCACTACCACTTTCAGATTAGAGCCATAAGGGAGACTAGACATCTGCCACCCCTCTACCACTATCAGATTAGAGCCATAAGAGAGACTAGACATCTACCACCCCACTACCACTATCAGATTAGAGCCATAAGGGAGACTAGACATCTACCACCCCACTACCAATATCAAATTAGAGCCATAAGGGAGACTAGACATCTACCACCCCACTACCACTATCAGATTAGAGCCATAAGGGAGACTAGACATCTGCCACCCCACTATCAGATTAGAGCCATAAGGGAGACTAGACATCTACCAACCCACTACCACTATCAGATTAGAGCCATAAGGGAGACTAGACATCTACCACCCCACTACCACTATCAGATTAGAGCCATAAGGGAGACTAGACATCTACCAACCCACTTCCACTATCAGATTAGAGCCACAAGGGAGACTAGACATCTACCACCCCACTACCACTATTAGATTAGAGCCATAAGGGAGACTAGACATCTGCCACCCCAATATCAGATTAGAGCCATAAGGGAGACTAGACATCTACCAACCCACTACCACTATCAAATTAGAGCCATAAGGGAGACTAGACATCTACCACCCCACTACCACTATCAAATTAGAGCCATAAGGGAGCCTAGATTTCTACCAACCCACTATCAGATTAGAGCCATAAGGGAGACTAGACATCTACAACCCCACTACCACTATCAGATTAGAGCCATAAGGGAGACTAGACATCTACCACCCCACTACCACTATCAGATTAGAGCCATAAGGGAGACTAGACATCTACCACCCCACTACCACTATCAGATTAGAGCCATAAGGGAGACTAGACATCTACCACCCCACTACCACTATCAAATTAGAGCCATAAGGGAGACTAGACATCTACCACCCCACTACCACTATCAGATTAGAGCCATAAGGGAGACTAGACATCTGCCACCCCTCTACCACTATCAGATTAGAGCCATAAGGGAGACTAGACATCTACCACCCCACTACCACTATCAGATTAGAGCCATAAGGGAGACTAGACATCTGCCACCCCTCTACCACTATCAGATTAGAGCCATAAGGGAGACTAGACATCTACCACCCCACTACCACTATCAGATTAGAGCCATAAGGGAGACTAGACATCTACCACCCCATTACCACTATCAAATTAGAGCCATAAGGGAGACTAGACATCTACCACCCCACTACCACTATCAAATTGGAGCCACAAGGGAGACTAGACATCTACCACCCCACTACCACTATCAGATAAGAGCCATAAGGGAGACTAGACATCTACCACCCCACTACCACTATCAAATTAGAGCCATGAGGGAGACTAGACATCTACCACCCCACTACCACTTTCAGATTAGAGCCATAAGGGAGACTAGACATCTGCCACCCCTCTACCACTATCAGATTAGAGCCATAAGAGAGACTAGACATCTACCACCCCACTACCACTATCAGATTAGAGCCATAAGGGAGACTAGACATCTACCACCCCACTACCACTATCAAATTAGAGCCATAAGGGAGACTAGACATCTACCAACCCACTACCACTATCAGATTAGAGCCATAAGGGAGACTAGACATCTACCACCCCACTACCACTATCAAATTAGAGCCATAAGGGAGACTAGACATCTGCCACCCCTCTACCACTATCAGATTAGAGCCATAAGGGAGACTAGACATCTACCACCCCACTACCACTATCAAATTAGAGCCATAAGGGAGACTAGACATCTACCACCCCACTACCACTATCAGATTAGAGCCATAAGGGAGACTAGACATCTGCCACCCCTCTACCACTATCAGATTAGAGCCATAAGGGAGACTAGACATCTACCACCCCACTACCACTATCAGATTAGAGCCATAAGGGAGACTAGACATCTACCACCCCACTACCACTATCAAATTAGAGCCATAAGGGAGCCTAGATTTCTACCAACCCACTATCTGATTAGAGCCATAAGGGAGACTAGACATCTACAACCCCACTACCACTATCAGATTAGAGCCATAAGGGAGACTAGACATCTACCAACCCACTACCACTATCAAATTAGAGCCATAAGGGAGACTAGACATCTACCACCCCACTACCACTATCAAATTAGAGCCATAAGGGAGCCTAGATTTCTACCAACCCACTATCAGATTAGAGCCATAAGGGAGACTAGACATCTACAACCCCACTACCACTATCAGATTAGAGCCATAAGGGAGACTAGACATCTACCACCCCACTACCACTATCAGATTAGAGCCATAAGGGAGACTAGACATCTACCACCCCACTACCACTATCAGATTAGAGCCATAAGGGAGACTAGACATCTACCACCCCACTACCACTATCAAATTAGAGCCATAAGGGAGACTAGACATCTACCACCCCACTACCACTATCAGATTAGAGCCATAAGGGAGACTAGACATCTGCCAACCCTCTACCACTATCAGATTAGAGCCATAAGGGAGACTAGACATCTACCACCCCACTACCACTATCAGATTAGAGCCATAAGGGAGACTAGACATCTGCCACCCCTCTACCACTATCAGATTAGAGCCATAAGGGAGACTAGACATCTACCACCCCACTACCACTATCAGATTAGAGCCATAAGGGAGACTAGACATCTACCACCCCATTACCACTATCAAATTAGAGCCATAAGGGAGACTAGACATCTACCACCCCACTACCACTATCAAATTAGAGCCACAAGGGAGACTAGACATCTACCACCCCACTACCACTATCAGATAAGAGCCATAAGGGAGACTAGACATCTACCACCCCACTACCACTATCAAATTAGAGCCATGAGGGAGACTAGACATCTACCACCCCACTACCACTTTCAGATTAGAGCCATAAGGGAGACTAGACATCTGCCACCCCTCTACCACTATCAGATTAGAGCCATAAGAGAGACTAGACATCTACCACCCCACTACCACTATCAGATTAGAGCCATAAGGGAGACTAGACATCTACCACCCCACTACCACTATCAAATTAGAGCCATAAGGGAGACTAGACATCTACCAACCCACTACCACTATCAGATTAGAGCCATAAGGGAGACTAGACATCTACCACCCCACTACCACTATCAAATTAGAGCCATAAGGGAGACTAGACATCTGCCACCCCTCTACCACTATCAGATTAGAGCCATAAGGGAGACTAGACATCTACCACCCCACTACCACTATCAAATTAGAGCCATAAGGGAGACTAGACATCTACCACCCCACTACCACTATCAGATTAGAGCCATAAGGGAGACTAGACATCTGCCACCCCTCTACCACTATCAGATTAGAGCCATAAGGGAGACTAGACATCTACCACCCCACTACCACTATCAGATTAGAGCCATAAGGGAGACTAGACATCTACCACCCCACTACCACTATCAGATTAGAGCCATAAGGGAGACTAGACATCTGCCACCCCACTATCAGATTAGAGCCATAAGGGAGACTAGACATCTGCCACCCCACTACCACTATCAAATTAGAGCCATAAGGGAGACTAGACATCTACCACCCCACTACCACTATCAAATTAGAGCCATAAGGGAGACTAGACATCTACCACCCCACTACCACTATCAGATTAGAGCCATAAGGGAGACTAGACATCTGCCACTACCACTGTCAGATTAGAGCCATAAGGGAGACTAGACATCTACCACCCCACTACCACTATCAGATTAGAGCCATAAGGGAGACTAGACATCTGCCACCCCACTACCACTATCAAATTAGAGCCATAAGGGAGACTAGACATCTACCACCCCACTACCACTATCAGATTAGAGCCATAAGGGAGACTAGACATCTGCCACCCCTCTACCACTATCAGATTAGAGCCATAAGGGAGACTAGACATCTACCACCCCACTACCACTATCAGATTAGAGCCATAAGGGAGACTAGACATCTACCACCCCATTACCACTATCAAATTAGAGCCATAAGGGAGACTAGACATCTACCACCCCACTACCACTATCAGATTAGAGCCATAAGGGAGACTAGACATCTGCCACCCCACTATCAGATTAGAGCCATAAGGGAGACTAGACATCTACCAACCCACTACCACTATCAGATTAGAGCCATAAGGGAGACTAGACATCTACCACCCCACTACCACTATCAGATTAGAGTCATAAGGGAGACTAGACATCTACCAACCCACTAAAAGTATCAAATTAGAGCCATAAGGGAGACTAGACATCTACCACCCCACTACCACTATCAGATTAGAGCCATAAGGGAGACTAGACATCTACCACCCCACTACCACTATCAGATTAGAGCCATAAGGGAGACTAGACATCTACCAACCCACTACCACTATCAGATTAGAGCCATAAGGGAGGCTAGACATCTACCACCCCACTACCACTATCAAATTAGAGCCATAAGGGAGACTAGACATCTGCCACCCCTCTACCACTATCAGATTAGAGCCATAAGGGAGACTAGACATCTACCACCCCACTACCACTATCAAATTAGAGCCATAAGGGAGACTAGACATCTACCACCCCACTACCATTATCAGATTAGAGCCATAAGGGAGACTAGACATCTGCCACCCCACTATCAGATTAGAGCCATAAGGGAGACTAGACATCTGCCACCCCACTACCACTATCAAATTAGAGCCATAAGGGAGACTAGACATCTACCACCCCACTACCACTATCAAATTAGAGCCATAAGGGAGACTAGACATCTACCACCCCACTACCACTATCAGATTAGAGCCATAAGGGAGACTAGACATCTGCCACTACCACTGTCAGATTAGAGCCATAAGGGAGACTAGACATCTACCACCCCACTACCACTATCAGATTAGAGCCATAAGGGAGACTAGACATCTGCCACCCCACTACCACTATCAAATTAGAGCCATAAGGGAGACTAGACATCTACCACCCCACTACCACTATCAGATTAGAGCCATAAGGGAGACTAGACATCTGCCACCCCTCTACCACTATCAGATTAGAGCCATAAGGGAGACTAGACATCTACCACCCCACTACCACTATCAGATTAGAGCCATAAGGGAGACTAGACATCTACCACCCCATTACCACTATCAAATTAGAGCCATAAGGGAGACTAGACATCTACCACCCCACTACCACTATCAGATTAGAGCCATAAGGGAGACTAGACATCTGCCACCCCACTATCAGATTAGAGCCATAAGGGAGACTAGACATCTACCAACCCACTACCACTATCAGATTAGAGCCATAAGGGAGACTAGACATCTACCACCCCACTACCACTATCAGATTAGAGTCATAAGGGAGACTAGACATCTACCAACCCACTAAAACTATCAAATTAGAGCCATAAGGGAGACTAGACATCTACCACCCCACTACCACTATCAGATTAGAGCCATAAGGGAGACTAGACATCTACCACCCCACTACCACTATCAGATTAGAGCCATAAGGGAGACTAGACATCTACCAACCCACTACCACTATCAGATTAGAGCCATAAGGGAGGCTAGACATCTACCACCCCACTACCACTATCAAATTAGAGCCATAAGGGAGACTAGACATCTGCCACCCCTCTACCACTATCAGATTAGAGCCATAAGGGAGACTAGACATCTACCACCCCACTACCACTATCAAATTAGAGCCATAAGGGAGACTAGACATCTACCACCCCACTACCACTATCAGATTAGAGCCATAAGGGAGACTAGACATCTGCCACCCCACTATCAGATTAGAGCCATAAGGGAGACTAGACATCTACCAACCCACTACCACTATAAGATTAGAGCCATAAGTGAGCCTAGACATCTACCAACCCACTACCAGATTAGAGCCATAAGGGAGACTAGACATCTACAACCCCACTACCACTATCAGATTAGAGCCATAAGGGAGACTAGACATCTACCACCCCACTACCACTATCAAATTAGAGCCATAAGGGAGACTAGACATCTACCACCCCACTACGACTATCAGATTAGAGCCATAAGGGAGCCTAGACATCTACCAACCCACTAACACTATCAGATTAGAGCCATAAGGGAGACTAGACATCTACCACCCCACTACCACTATCAAATTAGAGCTTTAAGGGAGACTAGACATCTGCCACCCCTCTACCACTATCAGATTAGAGCCATAAGGGAGACTAGACATCTACCACCCCACTACCACTATCAGATTAGAGCCATAAGGGAGACTAGACATCTACCACCCCACTACCACTATCAAATTAGAGCCATAAGGGAACCTAGACATCTACCACCCCACTACCACTATCAGATTAGAGCCATAAGGGAGACTAGACATCTACCAACCCACTACCACTATCAGATTAGAGCCATAAGGGAGACTAGACATCTACCACCCCACTACCACTATCAAATTAGAGCCATAAGGGAGACTAGACATCTACCAACCCACTACCACTATCAGATTAGAGCCATAAGGGAGACTAGACATCTACCACCCCACTACCACTATCAAATTAGAGCCATAAGGGAGACTAGACATCTGCCACCCCTCTACCACTATCAGATTAGAGCCATAAGGGAGACTAGACATCTACCACCCCACTACCATTATCAAATTAGAGCCATAAGGGAGACTAGACATCTACCACCCCACTACCACTATCAGATTAGAGCCATAAGGGAGACTAGACATCTACCACCCCACTACCAATATCAAATTAGAGCCATAAGGGAGACTAGACATCTACCACCCCACTACCACTATCAGATTAGAGCCATAAGGGAGACTAGACATCTGCCACCCCACTATCAGATTAGAGCCATAAGGGAGACTAGACATCTACCAACCCACTACCACTATCAGATTAGAGCCATAAGGGAGACTAGACATCTACCACCCCACTACCACTATCAGATTAGAGCCATAAGGGAGACTAGACATCTACCACCCCACTAAAACTATCAAATTAGAGCCATAAGGGAGACTAGACATCTACCACCCCACTGCCACTATCAGATTAGAGCCATAAGGGAGACTAGACATCTACCACCCCACTACCACTATCAGATTAGAGCCATAAGGGAGACTAGACATCTACCAACCCACTTCCACTATCAGATTAGAGCCATAAGGGAGACTAGACATCTAACACCCCACTACCACTATCAAATTAGAGCCATAAGGGAGACTAGACATCTGCCACCCCTCTACCACTATCAGATTAGAGCCATAAGGGAGACTAGACATCTACCACCCCACTACCACTATCAGATTAGAGCCATAAGGGAGACTAGACATCTACCACCCCACTACAACTATCGAATTAGAGCCATAAGGGAGACTAGACATCTGCCACCCCAATATCAGATTAGAGCCATAAGGGAGACTAGACATCTACCAACCCACTACCACTATCAAATTAGAGCCATAAGGGAGACTAGACATCTTCCACCCCACTACCACTATCAAATTAGAGCCATAAGGGAGCCTAGATTTCTACCAACCCACTATCAGATTAGAGCCATAAGGGAGACTAGACATCTACAACCCCACTACCACTATCAGATTAGAGCCATAAGGGAGACTAGACATCTGCCACCCCTCTACCACTATCAGATTAGAGCCATAAGGGAGACTAGACATCTACCACCCCACTACCACTATCAGATTAGAGCCACAAGGGAGACTAGACATCTACCACCCCACTACCACTATCAGATTAGAGCCATAAGGGAGACTAGACATCTACCAACCCACTACCACTATCAGATTAGAGCCATAAGGGAGAATAGACATCTACCACCCCACTACCACTATCAAATTAGAGCCATAAGGGAGACTAGACATCTGCCACCCCTCTACCACTATAAGATTAGAGCCATAAGGGAGACTAGACATCTACCACCCCACTACCACTATCAAATTAGAGCCATAAGGGAGACTAGACATCTACCACCCCACTACCACTATCAGATTAGAGCCATAAGGGAGACTAGACATATACCAACCCACTACCACTATCAGATTAGAGCCATAAGGGAGACTAGACATCTACCACCCCACTACCACTATCAGATTAGAGCCATAAGGGAGACTAGACATCTGCCACCCCTCTACCACTATCAGATTAGAGCCATAAGGGAGAATAGACATCTACCACCCCACTACCACTATCAGATTAGAGCCATAAGGGAGACTAGACATCTACCACCCCACTACCACTATCAAATTAGAGCCATAAGGGAGACTAGACATCTACCACCCCACTACCACTATCAGATTAGAGCCATAAGGGAGACTAGACATCTGCCACCCCACTATCAGATTAGAGCCATAAGGGAGACTAGACATCTACCACCCCACTACCACTATCAGATTAGAGCCATAAGGGAGACTAGACATCTACCACCCCACTACCACTATCAAATTAGAGCCATAAAGGAGACTAGACATCTACCACCCCACTACCACTATCAGATTAGAGCCATAAGGGAGACTAGACATCTGCCACTACCACTATCAGATTAGAGCCATAAGGGAGACTAGACATCTACCACCCCACTACCACTATCAGATTAGAGCCATAAGGGAGACTAGACATCTACCACCCCACTACCACTATCAAATTAGAGCCATAAGGGAGACTAGACATCTACCACCCCACTACCACTATCAGATTAGAGCCATAAGGGAGACTAGACATCTGCCACCCCACTACCACTATCAGATTAGAGCCATAAGGGAGACTAGACATCTACCACCCCACTACCACTATCAGATTAGAGCCATAAGGGAGACTAGACATCTACCACCCCACTACCACTATCAAATTAGAGCCATAAGGGAGATTAGACATCTACCACCCCACTACCACTATCAGATTAGAGCCATAAGGGAGACTAGACATCTGCCACCCCACTATCAGATTAGAGCCATAAGGGAGACTAGACATCTACCAACCCACTACCACTATCAGATTAGAGCTATAAGGGAGACTAGACATCTACCACCCCACTACCACTATTAGATTAGAGCCATAAGGGAGACTAGACATCTACCAACCCACTAAAACTATCAAATTAGAGCCATAAGGGAGACTAGACATCTACCACCCCACTACCACTATCAGATTAGAGCCATAAGGGAGACTAGACATCTACCACCCCACTACCACTATTAGATTAGAGCCATAAGGGAGACTAGACATCTACCAACCCACTAAAACTATCAAATTAGAGCCATAAGGGAGACTAGACATCTACCACCCCACTACCACTATCAGATTAGAGCCATAAGGGAGACTAGACATCTACCACCCCACTACCGCTATCAGATTAGAGCCATAAGGGAGACTAGACATCTACCAACCCACTACCACTATCAGATTAGAGCCATAAGGGAGGCTAGACATCTACCACCCCACTACCATTATCAAATTAGAGCCATAAGGGAGACTAGACATCTGCCACCCCTCTACCACTATCAGATTAGAGCCATAAGGGAGACTAGACATCTACCACCCCACTACCACTATCAGATTAGAGCCATAAGGGAGACTAGACATCTACCACCCCACTACCACTATCAAATTAGAGCCATAAGGGAGACTAGACATCTACCACCCCACTACCACTATCAGATTAGAGCAATAAGGGAGACTAGACATCTGCCACCCCACTATCAGATTAGAGCCATAAGGGAGACTAGACATCTACCATCCCACTACCACTATCAGATTAGAGCCATAAGGGAGACTAGACATCTACCAACCCAGTACCAGATTAGAGCCATAAGGGAGACTAGACATCTACAACCCCACTACCACTATCAGATTAGAGCCATAAGGGAGACTAGACATCTACCACCCCACTACCACTATCAAATTAGAGCCATAAGGGAGACTAGACATCTACCACCCCACTACCACTATCAGATTAGAGCCATAAGGGAGACTAGACATCTACCAACCCACTACCACTATCAGATTAGAGCCATAAGGGAGACTAGACATCTGCCACCCCACTATCAGATTAGAGCCATAAGGGAGACTAGACATCTACCACCCCACTACCACTATCAGATTAGAGCCATAAGGGAGACTAGACATCTACCACCCCACTACCACTATCAAATTAGAGCCATAAAGGAGACTAGACATCTACCACCCCACTACCACTATCAGATTAGAGCCATAAGGGAGACTAGACATCTGCCACTACCACTATCAGATTAGAGCCATAAGGGAGACTAGACATCTACCACCCCACTACCACTATCAGATTAGAGCCATAAGGGAGACTAGACATCTACCACCCCACTACCACTATCAAATTAGAGCCATAAAGGAGACTAGACATCTACCACCCCACTACCACTATCAGATTAGAGCCATAAGGGAGACTAGACATCTGCCACCCCACTACCACTATCAGATTAGAGCCATAAGGGAGACTAGACATCTACCACCCCACTACCACTATCAAATTAGAGCCATAAGGGAGACTAGACATCTACCACCCCACTACCACTATCAGATTAGAGCCATAAGGGAGACTAGACATCTGCCACCCCACTATCAGATTAGAGCCATAAGGGAGACTAGACATCTACCAACCCACTACCACTATTAGATTAGAGCCATAAGGGAGACTAGACATCTGCCACCCCACTATCAGATTAGAGCCATAAGGGAGACTAGACATCTACCACCCCACTACCACTATTAGATTAGAGCCATAAGGGAGACTAGACATCTACCAACCCACTAAAACTATCAAATTAGAGCCATAAGGGAGACTAGACATCTACCACCCCACTACCACTATCAGATTAGAGCCATAAGGGAGACTAGACATCTACCACCCCACTACCACTATTAGATTAGAGCCATAAGGGAGACTAGACATCTACCAACCCACTAAAACTATCAAATTAGAGCCATAAGGGAGACTAGACATCTACCACCCCACTACCACTATCAGATTAGAGCCATAAGGGAGACTAGACATCTACCACCCCACTACCGCTATCAGATTAGAGCCATAAGGGAGACTAGACATCTACCAACCCACTACCACTATCAGATTAGAGCCATAAGGGAGGCTAGACATCTACCACCCCACTACCACTATCAAATTAGAGCCATAAGGGAGACTAGACATCTGCCACCCCTCTACCACTATCAGATTAGAGCCATAAGGGAGACTAGACATCTACCACCCCACTACCACTATCAGATTAGAGCCATAAGGGAGACTAGACATCTACCACCCCACTACCACTATCAAATTAGAGCCATAAGGGAGACTAGACATCTACCACCCCACTACCACTATCAGATTAGAGCCATAAGGGAGACTAGACATCTGCCACCCCACTATCAGATTAGAGCCATAAGGGAGACTAGACATCTACCATCCCACTACCACTATCAGATTAGAGCCATAAGGGAGACTAGACATCTACCAACCCAGTACCAGATTAGAGCCATAAGGGAGACTAGACATCTACAACCCCACTACCACTATCAGATTAGAGCCATAAGGGAGACTAGACATCTACCACCCCACTACCACTATCAAATTAGAGCCATAAGGGAGACTAGACATCTACCACCCCACTACCACTATCAGATTAGAGCCATAAGGGAGACTAGACATCTACCAACCCACTACCACTATCAGATTAGAGCCATAAGGGAGACTAGACATCTACCACCCCACTACCACTATCAAATTAGAGCCATAAGGGAGACTAGACATCTGCCACCCCTCTACCACTATCAGATTAGAGCCATAAGGGAGACTAGACATCTACCACCCCACTACCACTATCAGATTAGAGCCATAAGGGAGACTAGACATCTACCACCCCACTACCACTATCAAATTAGAGCCATAAGGGAGACTAGACATCTACCACCCCACTACCACTATCAGATTAGAGCCATAAGGGAGACTAGACATCTACCAACCCACTACCACTATCAGATTAGAGCCATAAGGGAGACTAGACATCTACCACCCCACTACCACTATCAAATTAGAGCCATAAGGGAGACTAGACATCTGCCACCCCTCTACCACTATCAGATTAGAGCCATAAGGGAGACTAGACATCTACCACCCCACTACCACTATCAGATTAGAGCCATAAGGGAGACTAGACATCTACCACCCCACTACCACTATCAAATTAGAGCCATAAGGGAGACTAGACATCTACCACCCCACTACCACTATCAGATTAGAGCCATAAGGGAGACTAGACATCTACCAACCCACTACCACTATCAGATTAGAGCCATAAGGGAGACTAGACATCCACCACCCCACTACCACTATCAAATTAGAGCCATAAGGGAGACAAGACATCTGCCACCCCTCTACCACTATCAGATTAGAGCCATAAGGGAGACTAGACATCTACCACCCCACTACCACTATCAAATTAGAGCCATAAGGGAGACTAGACATCTACCACCCCACTACCACTATCAGATTAGAGCCATAAGGGAGACTAGACATCTGCCACCCCTCTACCACTATCAGATTAGAGCCATAAGAGAGACTAGACATCTACCACCCCACTACCAATATCAAATTAGAGCCATAAGGGAGCCTAGACATCTACCACCCCACTACCACTATCAGATTAGAGCCATAAGGGAGACTAGACATCTGCCACCCCACTATCAGATTAGAGCCATAAGGGAGACTAGACATCTACCAACCCACTACCACTATCAGATTAGAGCCATAAGGGAGACTAGACATCTGCCACCCCACTATCAGATTAGAGCCATAAGGGAGACTAGACATCTACCAACCCACTACCACTATCAGATTAGAGCCATAAGGGAGACTAGACATCTACCACCCCACTACCACTATCAGATTAGAGCCATAAGGGAGACTAGACATCTACCACCCCACTAAAACTATCAAATTAGAGCCATAAGGGAGACTAGACATCTACCACCCCACTGCCACTATCAGATTAGAGCCATAAGGGAGACTAGACATCTACCACCCCACTACCACTATCAGATTAGAGCCATAAGGGAGACTAGACATCTACCAACCCACTTCCACTATCAGATTAGAGCCATAAGGGAGACTAGACATCTACCACCCCACTACCACTATCAAATTAGAGCCATAAGGGAGACTAGACATCTGCCACCCCTCTACCACTATCAGATTAGAGCCATAAGGGAGACTAGACATCTACCACCCCACTACCACTATCAGATTAGAGCCATAAGGGAGACTAGACATCTACCACCCCACTACAACTATCGAATTAGAGCCATAAGGGAGACTAGACATCTGCCACCCCAATATCAGATTAGAGCCATAAGGGAGACTAGACATCTACCAACCCACTACCACTATCAAATTAGAGCCATAAGGGAGACTAGACATCTACCACCCCACTACCACTATCAAATTAGAGCCATAAGGGAGCCTAGATTTCTACCAACCCACTATCAGATTAGAGCCATAAGGGAGACTAGACATCTACAACCCCACTACCACTATCAGATTAGAGCCATAAGGGAGACTAGACATCTGCCACCCCTCTACCACTATCAGATTAGAGCCATAAGGGAGACTAGACATCTACCACCCCACTACCACTATCAGATTAGAGCCATAAGGGAGACTAGACATCTACCACCCCACTACCACTATCAGATTAGAGCCATAAGGGAGACTAGACATCTACCAACCCACTACCACTATCAGATTAGAGCCATAAGGGAGAATAGACATCTACCACCCCACTACCACTATCAAATTAGAGCCATAAGGGAGACTAGACATCTGCCACCCCTCTACCACTATAAGATTAGAGCCATAAGGGAGACTAGACATCTACCACCCCACTACCACTATCAAATTAGAGCCATAAGGGAGACTAGACATCTACCACCCCACTACCACTATCAGATTAGAGCCATAAGGGAGACTAGACATATACCAACCCACTACCACTATCAGATTAGAGCCATAAGGGAGACTAGACATCTACCACCCCACTACCACTATCAGATTAGAGCCATAAGGGAGACTAGACATCTGCCACCCCTCTACCACTATCAGATTAGAGCCATAAGGGAGAATAGACATCTACCACCCCACTACCACTATCAGATTAGAGCCATAAGGGAGACTAGACATCTACCACCCCACTACCACTATCAAATTAGAGCCATAAGGGAGACTAGACATCTACCACCCCACTACCACTATCAGATTAGAGCCATAAGGGAGACTAGACATCTGCCACTACCACTATCAGATTAGAGCCATAAGGGAGACTAGACATCTACCACCCCACTACCACTATCAGATTAGAGCCATAAGGGAGACTAGACATCTACCACCCCACTACCACTATCAAATTAGAGCCATAAGGGAGACTAGACATCTACCACCCCACTACCACTATCAGATTAGAGCCATAAGGGAGACTAGACATCTGCCACCCCACTACCACTATCAGATTAGAGCCATAAGGGAGACTAGACATCTACCACCCCACTACCACTATCAGATTAGAGCCATAAGGGAGACTAGACATCTACCACCCCACTACCACTATCAAATTAGAGCCATAAGGGAGACTAGACATCTACCACCCCACTACCACTATCAGATTAGAGCCATAAGGGAGCCTAGACATCTGCCACCCCACTATCAGATTAGAGCCATAAGGGAGACTAGACATCTACCAACCCACTACCACTATCAGATTAGAGCTATAAGGGAAACTAGACATCTACCACCCCACTACCACTATTAGATTAGAGCCATAAGGGAGACTAGACATCTACCAACCCACTAAAACTATCAAATTAGAGCCATAAGGGAGACTAGACATCTACCACCCCACTACCACTATCAGATTAGAGCCATAAGGGAGACTAGACATCTACCACCCCACTACCACTATTAGATTAGAGCCATAAGGGAGACTAGACATCTACCAACCCACTAAAACTATCAAATTAGAGCCATAAGGGAGACTAGACATCTACCACCCCACTACCACTATCAGATTAGAGCCATAAGGGAGACTAGACATCTGCCACCCCTCTACCACTATCAGATTAGAGCCATAAGGGAGACTAGACATCTACCACCCCACTACCACTATCAGATTAGAGCCATAAGGGAGACTAGACATCTACCACCCCACTACCACTATCAAATTAGAGCCATAAGGGAGACTAGACATCTACCACCCCACTACCACTATCAGATTAGAGCCATAAGGGAGACTAGACATCTGCCACCCCACTATCAGATTAGAGCCATAAGGGAGACTAGACATCTACCATCCCACTACCACTATCAGATTAGAGCCATAAGGGAGACTAGACATCTACCAACCCAGTACCAGATTAGAGCCATAAGGGAGACTAGACATCTACAACCCCACTACCACTATCAGATTAGAGCCATAAGGGAGACTAGACATCTACCACCCCACTACCACTATCAAATTAGAGCCATAAGGGAGACTAGACATCTACCACCCCACTACCACTATCAGATTAGAGCCATAAGGGAGACTAGACATCTACCAACCCACTACCACTATCAGATTAGAGCCATAAGGGAGACTAGACATCTACCACCCCACTACCACTATCAAATTAGAGCCATAAGGGAGACTAGACATCTGCCACCCCTCTACCACTATCAGATTAGAGCCATAAGGGAGACTAGACATCTACCACCCCACTACCACTATCAGATTAGAGCCATAAGGGAGACTAGACATCTACCACCCCACTACCACTATCAAATTAGAGCCATAAGGGAGACTAGACATCTACCACCCCACTACCACTATCAGATTAGAGCCATAAGGGAGACTAGACATCTACCAACCCACTACCACTATCAGATTAGAGCCATAAGGGAGACTAGACATCCACCACCCCACTACCACTATCAAATTAGAGCCATAAGGGAGACTAGACATCTGCCACCCCTCTACCACTATCAGATTAGAGCCATAAGGGAGACTAGACATCTACCACCCCACTACCACTATCAAATTAGAGCCATAAGGGAGACTAGACATCTACCACCCCACTACCACTATCAGATTAGAGCCATAAGGGAGACTAGACATCTGCCACCCCTCTACCACTATCAGATTAGAGCCATAAGAGAGACTAGACATCTACCACCCCACTACCACTATCAGATTAGAGCCATAAGGGAGACTAGACATCTACCACCCCACTACCAATATCAAATTAGAGCCATAAGGGAGCCTAGACATCTACCACCCCACTACCACTATCAGATTAGAGCCATAAGGGAGACTAGACATCTGCCACCCCACTATCAGATTATAGCCATAAGGGAGACTAGACATCTACCAACCCACTACCACTATCAGATTAGAGCCATAAGGGAGACTAGACATCTACCACCCCACTACCACTATCAGATTAGAGCCATAAGGGAGACTAGACATCTACCACCCCACTAAAACTATCAAATTAGAGCCAGAAGGGAGACTAGACATCTACCACCCCACTACCACTATCAGATTAGAGCCAAAAGGGAGACTAGACATCTACCACCCCACTTTCACTATCAGATTAGAGCCAGAAGGGAGACTAGACATCTACCAACCCACTTCCACTATCAGATTAGAGCCATAAGGGAGACTAGACATCTACCGTCCCACTACCACTATCAAATTAGAGCCATAAGGGAGACTAGACATCTGCCACCCCTCTACCACTATCAGATTAGAGCCATAAGGGAGCCTAGACATCTACCACCCCACTACCACTATCAGATTAGAGCCATAAGGGAGACTAGACATCTACCACCCCACTACAACTATCAAATTAGAGCCATAAGGGAGACTAGACATCTACCACCCCACTACCACTATCAGATTAGAGCCATAAGGGAGACTAGACATCTGCCACTACCACTATCAGATTAGAGCCATAAGGGAGACTAGACATCTACCAACCCACTACCACTATCAAATTAGAGCCATAAGGGAGACTAGACATCTACCAACCCACTACCACTATCAAATTAGAGCCATAAGGGAGCCTAGATTTCTACCAACCCACTATCAGATTAGAGCCATAAGGGAGACTAGACATCTACAACCCCACTACCACTATCAGATTAGAGCCATAAGGGAGACTAGACATCTACCACCCCACTACCACTATCAAATTAGAGCCATAAGGGAGACTAGACATCTACCACCCCACTACCACTATCAGATTAGAGCCATAAGGGAGACTAGACATCTACCAACCCACTACCACTATCAGATTAGAGCCATAAGGGAGAATAGACATCTACCACCCCACTACCACTATCAAATTAGAGCCATAAGGGAGACTAGACATCTGCCACCCCTCTACCACTATCAGATTAGAGCCATAAGGGAGACTAGACATCTACCACCCCACTACCACTATCAAATTAGAGCCATAAGGGAGACAAGACATCTACCACCCCACTACCACTATCAGATTAGAGCCATAAGGGAGACTAGACATATACCAACCCACTACCACTATCAGATTAGAGCCATAAGGGAGACTAGACATCTACCACCCCACTACCACTATCAAATTAGAGCCATAAGGGAGACTAGACATCTGCCACCCCTCTACCACTATCAGATTAGAGCCATAAGGGAGACTAGACATCTACCACCCCACTACCACTATCAAATTAGAGCCATAAGGGAGACTAGACATCTACCACCCCACTACCACTATCAGATTAGAGCCATAAGGGAGACTAGACATCTACCACCCCACTACCACTATCAAATTAGAGCCATAAGGGAGACTAGACATCTACCACCCCACTACCACTATCAGATTAGAGCCATAAGGGAGACTAGACATCTGCCACCCCACTATCAGATTAGAGCCATAAGGGAGATAAGACATCTACCACCCCACTACCACTATCAGATTAGAGCCATAAGGGAGACTAGACATATACCAACCCACTACCACTATCAGATTAGAGCCATAAGGGAGACTAGACATCTACCACCCCACTACCACTATCAAATTAGAGCCATAAGGGAGACTAGACATCTGCCACCCCTCTACCACTATCAGATTAGAGCCATAAGGGAGACTAGACATCTACCACCCCACTACCACTATCAAATTAGAGCCATAAGGGAGACTAGACATCTACCACCCCACTACCACTATCAGATTAGAGCCATAAGGGAGACTAGACATCTACCACCCCACTACCACTATCAAATTAGAGCCATAAGGGAGACTAGACATCTACCACCCCACTACCACTATCAGATTAGAGCCATAAGGGAGACTAGACATCTGCCACCCCACTATCAGATTAGAGCCATAAGGGAGATAAGACATCTACCACCCCACTACCACTATCAGATTAGAGCCATAAGGGAGACTAGACATCTACCACCCCACTACCACTATTAAATTAGAGCCATAAGGGAGACTAGACATCTACCACCCCACTACCACTATCAGATTAGAGCCATAAGGGAGACTAGACATCTGCCACCCCTCTACCACTATCAGATTAGAGCCATAAGGGAGACTAGACATCTACCACCCCACTTCCACTATCAGATTAGAGCCATAAGGGAGCCTAGACATCTACCACCACACTACCACTATCAAATTAGAGCCATAAGGGAGACTAGACATCTACCACCCCACTACCACTATCAGATTAGAGCCATAAGGGAGACTAGACATCTGCCACCCCACTATCAGATTAGAGCCATAAGGGAGACTAGACATCTACCAACCCACTACCACTATCAGATTAGAGCCATAAGGGAGACTAGACATCTACCACCCCACTACCACTATCAGATTAGAGCCATAAGGGAGACTAGACATCTACCAACCCACTAAAACTATCAAATTAGAGCCATAAGGGAGACTAGACATCTACCACCCCACTACCACTATCAGATTAGAGCCATAAGGGAGACTAGACATCTACCACCCCACTACCACTATCAGATTAGAGCCATAAGGGAGACTAGACATCTACCAACCCACTACCACTATCAGATTAGAGCCATAAGGGAGGCTAGACATCTACCACCCCACTACCACTATCAAATTAGAGCCATAAGGGAGACTAGACATCTGCCACCCCTCTACCACTATCAGATTAGAGCCATAAGGGAGACTAGACATCTACCACCCCACTACCACTATCAGATTAGAGCCATAAGGGAGACTAGACATCTACCACCCCACTACAACTATCAAATTAGAGCCATAAGGGAGACTAGACATCTACCACCCCACTACCACTATCAGATTAGAGCCATAAGGGAGACTAGACATCTACCACCCCACTACAACTATCAAATTAGAGCCATAAGGGAGCCTAGACATCTACCACCCCACTACCACTATCAGATTAGAGCCATAAGGGAGACTAGTCATCTGCCACCCCAATATCAGATTAGAGCCATAAGGGAGACTAGACATCTACCAACCCACTACCACTATCAAATTAGAGCCATAAGGGAGACTAGACATCTACCACCCCACTACCACTATCAAATTAGAGCCATAAGGGAGCCTAGACATCTACCAACCCACTATCAGATTAGAGCCATAAGGGAGACTAGACATCTACAACCCCACTACCACTATCAGATTAGAGCCATAAGGGAGACTAGACATCTACCACCCCACTACCACTATCAAATTAGAGCCATAAGGGAGACTAGACATCTACCACCCCACTACCACTATCAGATTAGAGCCAAAAGGGAGACTAGACATATACCAACCCACTACCACTATCAGATTAGAGCCATAAGGGAGACTAGACATCTACCACCCCACTACCACTATCAAATTAGAGCCATAACGGAGACTAGACATCTGCCACCCCTCTACCATTATCAGATTAGAGCCATAAGGGAGACTAGACATCTACCACCCCACTACCACTATCAGATTAGAGCCATAAGGGAGACTAGACATCTACCACCCCACTACCACTATCAGATTAGAGCCATAAGGGAGACTAGACATCTGCCACCCCTCTACCACTATCAGAATAGAGCCATATGGGAGACTAGACATCTACCACCCCACTACCACTATCAGATAAGAGCCATAAGGGAGACTAGACATCTACCACCCCACTACCACTATCAAATTAGAGCCATAAGGGAGACTAGACATCTACCACCCCACTACCACTATCAGATTAGAGCCATAAGGGAGACTAGACATCTGCCACCCCACTATCAGATTAGAGCCATAAGGGAGACTAGACATCTACCAACCCACTACCACTATCAGATTAGAGCCATAAGTGAGCCTAGACATCTACCAACCCACTATCAGATTAGAGCCATAAGGGAGACTAGACATCTACAACCCCACTACCACTATCAGATTAGAGCCATAAGGGAGACTAGACATCTACCACCCCACTACCACTATCAGATTAGAGCCATAAGGGAGACTAGACATCTACCACCCCACTACCACTATCAAATTAGAGCCATAAGGGAGACTAGACATCTGCCACCCCTCTACCACTATCAGATTAGAGCCATAAGGGAGACTAGACATCTACCACCCCACTACCACTATCAGATTAGAGCCATAAGGGAGACTAGACATCTACCACCCCACTACCACTATCAAATTAGAGCCATAAGGGAGACTAGACATCTACCACCCCACTACCACTATCAAATTAGAGCCATAAGGGAGACTAGACATCTACCACCCCACTACCACTATCAAATTAGAGCCATAAGGGAGACTAGACATCTACAACCCCACTACCACTATCAAATTAGAGCCATAAGAGAGACTAGACATCTGCCACCCCTCTACCACTATCAGATTAGAGCCATAAGGGAGACTAGACATCTACCACCCCACTACCACTATCAGATTAGAGCCATAAGGGAGACTAGACATCTACCACCCCACTACCACTATCAAATTAGAGCCATAAGGGAGACTAGACATCTACCACCCCACTACTACTATCAGATTAGAGCCATAAGGGAGACTAGACATCTGCCACCCCACTATCAGATTAGAGCCATAAGGGAGACTAGACATCTACAACCCCACTACCACTATCAGATTAGAGCCATAAGGGAGACTAGACATCTACCAACCCACTACCACTATCAGATTAGAGCCATAAGGGAGACTAGACATCTACCACCCCACTACCACTATCAAATTAGAGCCATAAGGGAGACTAGACATCTACCACCCCACTAGCACTATCAGATTAGAGCCATAAGGGAGACTAGACATCTACCAACCCACTACCACTATCAGATTAGAGCCATAAGGGAGACTAGACATCTACCACCCCACTACCACTATCAAATTAGAGCCATAAGGGAGACTAGACATCTGCCACCCCTCTACCACTATCAGATTAGAGCCATAAGGGAGACTAGACATCTACCACCCCACTACCACTATCAGATAAGAGCCATAAGGGAGACTAGACATCTACCACCCCACTACCACTATCAAATTAGAGCCATAAGGGAGACTAGACCTCTACCACCCCACTACCACTATCAGATTAGAGCCATAAGGGAGACTAGACATCTGCCACCCCAATATCAGATTAGAGCCATAAGGGAGACTAGACATCTACCAACCCACTACCACTATCAAATTAGAGCCATAAGGGAGCCTAGACATCTACCAAACCACTATCAGATTAGAGCCATAAGGGAGACTAGACATCTACAACCCCACTACCACTATCAGATTAGAGCCATAAGGGAGACTAGACATCTACCACCCCACTACCACTATCAGATTAGAGCCATAAGGGAGACTAGACATATACCAACCCACTACCACTATCAGATTAGAGCCATAAGGGAGACTAGACATCTACCACCCCACTACCACTATCAAATTAGAGCCATAAGGGAGACTAGACATCTGCCACCCCTCTACCATTATCAGATTAGAGCCATAAGGGAGACTAGACATCTACCACCCCACTACCACTATCAGATTAGAGCCATAAGGGAGACTAGACATCTACCACCCCACTACCACTATCAAATTAGAGCCATAAGGGAGACTAGACATCTACCACCCCACTAGCACTATCAGATTAGAGCCATAAGGGAGACTAGACATCTACCAACCCACTACCACTATCAGATTAGAGCCATAAGGGAGACTAGACATCTACCACCCCACTACCACTATCAAATTAGAGCCATAAGGGAGACTAGACATCTGCCACCCCTCTACCACTATCAGATTAGAGCCATAAGGGAGACTAGACATCTACCACCCCACTACCACTATCAGATAAGAGCCATAAGGGAGACTAGACATCTACCACCCCACTACCACTATCAAATTAGAGCCATAAGGGAGACTAGACATCTACCACCCCACTACCACTATCAGATTAGAGCCATAAGGGAGACTAGACATCTACCACCCCACTACAACTATCAAATTAGAGCCATAAGGGAGACTAGACATCTACCACCCCACTACCACTATCAGATTAGAGCCATAAGGGAGACTAGACATCTGCCACCCCAATATCAGATTAGAGCCATAAGGGAGACTAGACATCTACCAACCCACTACCACTATCAAATTAGAGCCATAAGGGAGACTAGATATCTACCACCCCACTACCACTATCAAATTAGAGCCATAAGGGAGCCTAGATTTCTACCAACCCACTATCAGATTAGAGCCATAAGGGAGACTAGACATCTACAACCCCACTACCACTATCAGATTAGAGCCATAAGGGAGACTAGACATCTACCACCCCACTACCACTATCAAATTAGAGCCATAAGGGAGACTAGACATCTACCACCCCACTACCACTATCAGATTAGAGCCATAAGGGAGACTAGACATCTACCAACCCACTACCACTATCAGATTAGAGCCATAAGGGAGAATAGACATCTACCACCCCACTACCACTATCAAATTAGAGCCATAAGGGAGACTAGACATCTGCCACCCCTCTACCACTATCAGATTAGAGCCATAAGGGAGACTAGACATCTACCACCCCACTACCACTATCAAATTAGAGCCATAAGGGAGACTAGACATCTACCACCCCACTACCACTATCAGATTAGAGCCATAAGGGAGACTAGACATCTGCCACCCCACTATCAGATTAGAGCCATAAGGGAGACTAGACATCTACCACCCCACTACCACTATCAGATTAGAGCCATAAGGGAGACTAGACATCTACCACCCCACTACCACTATCAAATTAGAGCCATAAGGGAGACTAGACATCTACCACCCCACTACCACTATCAGATTAGAGCCATAAGGGAGACTAGACATCTGCCACTACCACTATCAGATTAGAGCCATAAGGGAGACTAGACATCTACCACCCCACTACCACTATCAGATTAGAGCCATAAGGGAGACTAGACATCTACCACCCCACTACCACTATCAAATTAGAGCCATAAGGGAGACTAGACATCTACCACCCCACTACCACTATCAGATTAGAGCCATAAGGGAGACTAGACATCTACCACCCCACTACCACTATCAGATTAGAGCCATAAGGGAGACTAGACATCTGCCACTACCACTATCAGATTAGAGCCATAAGGGAGACTAGACATCTACCTCCCCACTACCACTATCAAATTAGAGCCATAAGGGAGACTAGACATCTACCACCCCACTACCACTATCAAATTAGAGCCATAAGGGAGACTAGACATCTACCACCCCACTACCACTATCAGATTAGAGCCATAAGGGAGACTAGACATATACCAACCCACTACCACTATCAGATTAGAGCCATAAGGGAGACTAGACATCTACCACCCCACTACCACTATCAAATTAGAGCCATAAGGGAGACTAGACATCTGCCACCCCTCTACCATTATCAGATTAGAGCCATAAGGGAGACTAGACATCTACCACCCCACTACCACTATCAGATTAGAGCCATAAGGGAGACTAGACATCTACCACCCCACTACCACTATCAAATTAGAGCCATAAGGGAGACTAGACATCTACCACCCCACTAGCACTATCAGATTAGAGCCATAAGGGAGACTAGACATCTACCAACCCACTACCACTATCAGATTAGAGCCATAAGGGAGACTAGACATCTACCACCCCACTACCACTATCAAATTAGAGCCATAAGGGAGACTAGACATCTGCCACCCCTCTACCACTATCAGATTAGAGCCATAAGGGAGACTAGACATCTACCACCCCACTACCACTATCAGATAAGAGCCATAAGGGAGACTAGACATCTACCACCCCACTACCACTATCAAATTAGAGCCATAAGGGAGACTAGACATCTACCACCCCACTACCACTATCAGATTAGAGCCATAAGGGAGACTAGACATCTACCACCCCACTACAACTATCAAATTAGAGCCATAAGGGAGACTAGACATCTACCACCCCACTACCACTATCAGATTAGAGCCATAAGGGAGACTAGACATCTGCCACCCCAATATCAGATTAGAGCCATAAGGGAGACTAGACATCTACCAACCCACTACCACTATCAAATTAGAGCCATAAGGGAGACTAGACATCTACCACCCCACTACCACTATCAAATTAGAGCCATAAGGGAGCCTAGATTTCTACCAACCCACTATCAGATTAGAGCCATAAGGGAGACTAGACATCTACAACCCCACTACCACTATCAGATTAGAGCCATAAGGGAGACTAGACATCTACCACCCCACTACCACTATCAAATTAGAGCCATAAGGGAGACTAGACATCTACCACCCCACTACCACTATCAGATTAGAGCCATAAGGGAGACTAGACACCTACCAACCCACTACCACTATCAGATTAGAGCCATAAGGGAGAATAGACATCTACCACCCCACTACCACTATCAAATTAGAGCCATAAGGGAGACTAGACATCTGCCACCCCTCTACCACTATCAGATTAGAGCCATAAGGGAGACTAGACATCTACCACCCCACTACCACTATCAAATTAGAGCCATAAGGGAGACTAGACATCTACCACCCCACTACCACTATCAGATTAGAGCCATAAGGGAGACTAGACATCTGCCACCCCACTATCAGATTAGAGCCATAAGGGAGACTAGACATCTACCACCCCACTACCACTATCAGATTAGAGCCATAAGGGAGACTAGACATCTACCACCCCACTACCACTATCAGATTAGAGCCATAAGGGAGACTAGACATCTACCACCCCACTACCACTATCAGATTAGAGCCATAAGGGAGACTAGACATCTACCACCCCACTACCACTATCAAATTAGAGCCATAAGGGAGACTAGACATCTACCACCCCACTACCACTATCAGATTAGAGCCATAAGGGAGACTAGACATCTACCACCCCACTACCACTATCAGATTAGAGCCATAAGGGAGACTAGACATCTGCCACTACCACTATCAGATTAGAGCCATAAGGGAGACTAGACATCTACCTCCCCACTACCACTATCAAATTAGAGCCATAAGGGAGACTAGACATCTACCACCCCACTACCACTATCAAATTAGAGCCATAAGGGAGACTAGACATCTACCACCCCACTACCACTATCAGATTAGAGCCATAAGGGAGACTAGACATCTGCCACCCCACTATCAGATTAGAGCCATAAGGGAGACTAGACATCTACCACCCCACTACCACTATCAGATTAGAGCCATAAGGGAGACTAGACATCTACCACCCCACTACCACTATCAAATTAGAGCCATAAGGGAGACTAGACATCTACCACCCCACTACCACTATCAAATTAGAGCCATAAGGGAGACTAGACATCTGCCACCCCTCTACCACTATCAGATTAGAGCCATAAGGGAGACTAGACATCTACCACCCCACTACCACTATCAGATAAGAGCCATAAGGGAGACTAGACATCTACCACCCCACTACCACTATCAAATTAGAGCCATAAGGGAGACTAGACATCTACCACCCCACTACCACTATCAGATTAGAGCCATAAGGGAGACTAGACATCTACCACCCCACTACAACTATCAAATTAGAGCCATAAGGGAGACTAGACATCTACCACCCCACTACCACTATCAGATTAGAGCCATAAGGGAGACTAGACATCTGCCACCCCAATATCAGATTAGAGCCATAAGGGAGACTAGACATCTACCAACCCACTACCACTATCAAATTAGAGCCATAAGGGAGACTAGACATCTACCACCCCACTACCACTATCAAATTAGAGCCATAAGGGAGCCTAGATTTCTACCAACCCACTATCAGATTAGAGCCATAAGGGAGAGTAGACATCTACAACCCCACTACCACTATCAGATTAGAGCCATAAGGGAGACTAGACATCTACCACCCCACTACCACTATCAAATTAGAGCCATAAGGGAGACTAGACATCTACCACCCCACTACCACTATCAGATTAGAGCCATAAGGGAGACTAGACATCTACCAACCCACTACCACTATCAGATTAGAGCCATAAGGGAGAATAGACATCTACCACCCCACTACCACTATCAAATTAGAGCCATAAGGGAGACTAGACATCTGCCACCCCTCTACCACTATCAGATTAGAGCCATAAGGGAGACTAGACATCTACCACCCCACTACCACTATCAAATTAGAGCCATAAGGGAGACTAGACATCTACCACCCCACTACCACTATCAGATTAGAGCCATAAGGGAGACTAGACATCTGCCACCCCACTATCAGATTAGAGCCATAAGGGAGACTAGACATCTACCACCCCACTACCACTATCAGATTAGAGCCATAAGGGAGACTAGACATCTACCACCCCACTACCACTATCAAATTAGAGCCATAAGGGAGACTAGACATCTACCACCCCACTACCACTATCAGATTAGAGCCATAAGGGAGACTAGACATCTGCCACTACCACTATCAGATTAGAGCCATAAGGGAGACTAGACATCTACCACCCCACTACCACTATCAGATTAGAGCCATAAGGGAGACTAGACATCTACCACCCCACTACCACTATCAAATTAGAGCCATAAGGGAGACTAGACATCTACCACCCCACTACCACTATCAGATTAGAGCCATAAGGGAGACTAGACATCTACCACCCCACTACCACTATCAGATTAGAGCCATAAGGGAGACTAGACATCTGCCACTACCACTATCAGATTAGAGCCATAAGGGAGACTAGACATCTACCTCCCCACTACCACTATCAAATTAGAGCCATAAGGGAGACTAGACATCTACCACCGCACTACCACTATCAAATTAGAGCCATAAGGGAGACTAGACATCTACCACCCCACTACCACTATCAGATTAGAGCCATAAGGGAGACTAGACATCTGCCACCCCACTATCAGATTAGAGCCATAAGGGAGACTAGACATCTACCAACCCACTACCACTATCAGATTAGAGCCATAAGGGAGACTAGACATCTACCACCCCACTACCACTATCAGATTAGAGCCATAAGGGAGAGTAGACATCTGCCACCCCACTATCAGATTAGAGCCATAAGGGAAACTAGACATCTACCAACCCACTACCACTATCAGATTAGAGCCATAAGGGAGCCTAGACATCTACCAACCCACTATCAGATTAGAGCCATAAGGGAGACTAGACATCTACAACCCCACTACCACTATCAGATTAGAGCCATAAGGGAGACTAGACATCTACCAACCCACTACCACTATCAGATTAGAGCCATAAGGAAGACTAGACATCTACCACCCCACTACCACTATCAGATTAGAGCCATAAGGGAGACTAGACATCTACCACCCCACTACAACTATCAAATTAGAGCCATAAGGGAGACTAGACATCTACCATCCCACTACCACTATCAAATTAGAGCCATACGGGAGCCTAGACATCTACCAACCCACTATCAGATTAGAGCCATAAGGGAGACTAGACATCTACAACCCCACTACCACTATCAGATTAGAGCCATAAGGGAGACTAGACATCTACCACCCCACTACCACTATCAAATTAGAGCCAAAAGGGAGACTAGACATATACCAACCCACTACCACTATCAGATTAGAGCCATAAGGGAGACTAGACATCTACCACCCCACTACCACTATCAAATTAGAGCCATAAGGGAGACTAGACATCTGCCACCCCTCTAACATTATCAGATTAGAGCCAAAAGGGAGACTAGACATCTACCACCCCACTACCACTATCAGATTAGAGCCATAAGGGAGACTAGACATCTACCACCCCACTACCACTATCAAATTAGAGCCATAAGGGAGACTAGACATCTACCACCCCACTAGCACTATCAGATTAGAGCCATAAGGGAGACTAGACATCTACCAACCCACTACCACTATCAGATTAGAGCCATAAGGGAGACTAGACATCTACCACCCCACTACCACTATCAAATTAGAGCCATAAGGGAGACTAGACATCTGCCACCCTCTACCACTATCAGATTAGAGCCATAAGGGAGACTAGACATCTACCACCCCACTACCACTATCAGATAAGAGCCATAAGGGAGACTAGACATCTACCACCCCACTACCACTATCAAATTAGAGCCATAAGGGAGACTAGACATCTACCACCCCACTACCACTATCAGATTAGAGCCATAAGGGAGACTAGACATCTGCCACCCCACTATCAGATTAGAGCCATAAGGGAGACTAGACATCTACCAACCCACTACCACTATCAGATTAGAGCCATAAGGGAGACTAGACATCTACCACCCCACTACCACTATCAGATTAGAGCCATAAGGGAGACTAGACATCTACCAACCCACTACCACTATCAGATTAGAGCCATAAGGGAGACTAGACATCTACCACCCCACTACCACTATCAGATTAGAGCCATAAGGGAGACTAGACATCTACCAACCCACTACCACTATCAGATTAGAGCCATAAGGGAGACTAGACATCTACCACCCCACCACCACTATCAGATTAGAGCCATAAGGGAGACTAGACATCTACCAACCCACTACCACTATCAGATTAGAGCCATAAGGGAGACTATACATCTACCACCCCACTACCACTATCAAATTAGAGCCATAAGGGAGACTAGACATCTGCCACCCCTCTACCACTATCAGATTAGAGCCATAAGGGAGGCTAGACATCTACCACCCCACTACCACTATCAGATTAGAGCCATAAGGGAGACTAGACATCTACCACCCCACTACCACTATCAAATTAGAGCCATAAGGGAGACTAGACATCTACCACCCCACTACCACTATCAGATTAGAGCCATAAGGGAGACTAGACATCTGCCACCCCACTATCAGATTAGAGCCATAAGGGAAACTAGACATCTACCAACCCACTACCACTATCAGATTAGAGCCATAAGGGAGCCTAGACATCTACCAACCCACTATCAGATTAGAGCCATAAGGGAGACTAGACATCTACAACCCCACTACCACTATCAGATTAGAGCCATAAGGGAGACTAGACATCTACCAACCCACTACCACTATCAGATTAGAGCCATAAGGAAGACTAGACATCTACCACCCCACTACCACTATCAGATGAGAGCCATAAGGGAGACTAGACATCTACCACCCCACTACAACTATCAAATTAGAGCCATAAGGGAGACTAGACATCTACCACCCCACTACCACTATCAGATTAGAGCCATAAGGGAGACTAGACATCTGCCACCCCAATATCAGATTAGAGCCATAAGGGAGACTAGACATCTACCAACTCACTACCACTATCAAATTAGAGCCATAAGGGAGACTAGACATCTACCACCCCACTACCACTATCAAATTAGAGCCATAAGGGAGCCTAGACATCTACCAACCCACTATCAGATTAGAGCCATAAGGGAGACTAGACATCTACAACCCCACTACCACTATCAGATTAGAGCCATAAGGGAGACTAGACATCTACCACCCCACTACCACTATCAAATTAGAGCCATAAGGGAGACTAGACATCTACCACCCCACTACCACTATCAGATTAGAGCCAAAAGGGAGACTAGACATCTACCACCCCACTACCACTATCAAATTAGAGCCATAACGGAGACTAGACATCTGCCACCCCTCTACCATTATCAGATTAGAGCCATAAGGGAGACTAGACATCTACCACCCCACTACCACTATCAGATTAGAGCCATAAGGGAGACTAGACATCTACCACCCCACTACCACTATCAAATTAGAGCCATAAGGGAGAGTAGACATCTACCACCCCACTAGCACTATCAGATTAGAGCCATAAGGGAGACTAGACATCTACCAACCCACTACCACTATCAGATTAGAGCCATAAGGGAGACTAGACATCTGCCACCCCTCTACCACTATCAGATTAGAGCCATATGGGAGACTAGACATCTACCACCCCACTACCACTATCAGATAAGAGCCATAAGGGAGACTAGACAACTACCACCCCACTACCACTATCAAATTAGAGCCATAAGGGAGACTAGACATCTACCACTCCACTACCACTATCAGATTAGAGCCATAAGGGAGACTAGACATCTGCCACCCCACTATCAGATTAGAGCCATAAGGGAGACTAGACATCTACCAACCCACTACCACTATCAGATTAGAGCCATAAGTGAGCCTAGACATCTACCAACCCACTATCAGATTAGAGCCATAAGGGAGACTAGACATCTACAACCCCACTACCACTATCAGATTAGAGCCATAAGGGAGACTAGACATCTACCAACCCACTACCACTATCAGATTAGAGCCATAAGGAAGACTAGACATCTACCACCCCACTACCACTATCAGATGAGAGCCATAAGGGAGACTAGACATCTACCACCCCACTACAACTATCAAATTAGAGCCATAAGGGAGACTAGACATCTACCACCCCACTACCACTATCAGATTAGAGCCATAAGGGAGACTAGACATCTGCCACCCCAATATCAGATTAGAGCCATAAGGGAGACTAGACATCTACCAACTCACTACCACTATCAAATTAGAGCCATAAGGGAGACTAGACATCTACCACCCCACTACCACTATCAAATTAGAGCCATAAGGGAGCCTAGACATCTACCAACCCACTATCAGATTAGAGCCATAAGGGAGACTAGACATCTACAACCCCACTACCACTATCAGATTAGAGCCATAAGGGAGACTAGACATCTACCACCCCACTACCACTATCAAATTAGAGCCATAAGGGAGACTAGACATCTACCACCCCACTACCACTATCAGATTAGAGCCAAAAGGGAGACTAGACATCTACCACCCCACTACCACTATCAAATTAGAGCCATAACGGAGACTAGACATCTGCCACCCCTCTACCATTATCAGATTAGAGCCATAAGGGAGACTAGACATCTACCACCCCACTACCACTATCAGATTAGAGCCATAAGGGAGACTAGACATCTACCACCCCACTACCACTATCAAATTAGAGCCATAAGGGAGACTAGACATCTACCACCCCACTAGCACTATCAGATTAGAGCCATAAGGGAGACTAGACATCTACCAACCCACTACCACTATCAGATTAGAGCCATAAGGGAGACTAGACATCTGCCACCCCTCTACCACTATCAGATTAGAGCCATATGGGAGACTAGACATCTACCACCCCACTACCACTATCAGATAAGAGCCATAAGGGAGACTAGACAACTACCACCCCACTACCACTATCAAATTAGAGCCATAAGGGAGCCTAGACATCTACCACCCCACTACCACTATCAGATTAGAGCCATAAGGGAGACTAGACATCTGCCACCCCACTATCAGATTAGAGCCATAAGGGAGACTAGACATCTACCAACCCACTACCACTATCAGATTAGAGCCATAAGTGAGCCTAGACATCTACCAACCCACTATCAGATTAGAGCCATAAGGGAGACTAGACATCTACAACCCCACTACCACTATCAGATTAGAGCCATAAGGGAGACGAAAAACATCTACCACCCCACTACCACTATCAAATTAGAGCCATAAGGGAGACTAGACATCTACCACCCCACTACCACTATCAGATTAGAGCCATAAGGGAGACTAGACATCTACCACCCCACTACCACTATCAAATTAGAGCCATAAGGGAGACTAGACATCTGCCACCCCTCTACCACTATCAGATTAGAGCCATAAGGGAGACTAGACATCTACCACCCCACTACCACTATCAGATTAGAGCCATAAGGGAGACTAGACATCTACCACCCCACTACCACTATCAAATTAGAGCCATAAGGGAGACTAGACATCTACCACCCCACTACCACTATCAAATTAGAGCCATAAGGGAGACTAGACATCTACCACCCCACTACCACTATCAAATTAGAGCCATAAGGGAGACTAGACATCTACCACCCCACTACCACTATCAAATTAGAGCCATAAGGGAGACTAGACATCTGCCACCCCTCTACCACTATCAGATTAGAGCCATAAGGGAGACTAGACATCTACCACCCCACTACCACTATCAGATTAGAGCCATAAGGGAGACTAGACATCTACCACCCCACTACCACTATCAAATTAGAGCCATAAGGGAGACTAGACATCTACCACCCCACTACCACTATCAGATTAGAACCATAAGGGAGACTAGACATCTGCCACCCCACTATCAGATTAGAGCCATAAGGGAGACTAGACATCTACAACCCCACTACCACTATCAGATTAGAGCCATAAGGGAGACTAGACATCTACCAACCCACTACCACTATCAGATTAGAGCCATAAGGAAGACTAGACATCTACCACCCCACTACCACTATCAGATTAGAGCCATAAGGGAGACTAGACATCTACCACCCCACTACAACTATCAAATTAGAGCCATAAGGGAGACTAGACCTCTACCACCCCACTACCACTATCAGATTAGAGCCATAAGGGAGACTAGACATCTGCCACCCCAATATCAGATTAGAGCCATAAGGGAGACTAGACATCTACCAACCCACTACCACTATCAAATTAGAGCCATAAGGGAGCCTAGACATCTACCAACGCACTATCAGATTAGAGCCATAAGGGAGACTAGACATCTACAACCCCACTACCACTATCAGATTAGAGCCATAATGGAGACTAGACATCTACCACCCCACTACCAATATCAAATTAGAGCCATAAGGGAGACTAGACATCTACCACCCCACTACCACTATCAGATTAGAGCCATAAGGGAGACTAGACATATACCAACCCACTACCACTATCAGATTAGAGCCATAAGGGAGACTAGACATCTACCACCCCACTACCACTATCAGATTAGAGCCATAAGGGAGACTAGACATCTACCACCCCACTACCACTATCAAATTAGAGCCATAAGGGAGACTAGACATCTACCACCCCACTAGCACTATCAGATTAGAGCCATAAGGGAGACTAGACATCTACCACCCCACTACCACTATCAGATTAGAGCCATGAGGGAGACTAGACATCTACCACCCCACTACCACTATCAAATTAGAGCCATAAGGGAGACTAGACATCTGCCACCCCTCTACCACTATCAGATTAGAGCCATAAGGGAGACTAGACATCTACCACCCCACTACCACTATCAGATAAGAGCCATAAGGGAGACTAGACATCTACCACCCCACTACCACTATCAAATTAGAGCCATAAGGGAGACTAGACATCTACCACCCCACTACCACTATCAGATTAGAGCCATAAGGGAGACTAGACATCTGCCACCCCACTATCAGATTAGAGCCATAAGGGAGACTAGACATCTACCAACCCACTACCACTATCAGATTAGAGCCATAAGTGAGCCTAGACATCTACCAACCCACTATCAGATTAGAGCCATAAGGGAGACTAGACATCTACAACCCCACTACCACTATCAGATTAGAGCCATAAGGGAGACTAGACATATGCCGCTACCACTATCAGATTAGAGCCATAAGGGAGACTAGACATCTACCACCCCACTACCACTATCAGATTAGAGCCATAAGGGAGACTAGAAATCTACCACCCCACTACCACTATCAAATTAGAGCCATAAGGGAGACTAGACATCTACCACCCCACTAAAACTATCAGATTAGAGCCATAAGGGAGACTAGACATCTGCCACCCCTCTACCACTATCAGATTAGAGCCATAAGGGAGACTAGACATCTACCACCCCACTACCACTATCAGATTAGAGCCATAAGGGAGCCTAGACATCTACCACCCCACTACCACTATCAAATTAGAGCCATAAGGGAGACTAGACATCTACCACCCCACTACCACTATCAGATTAGAGCCATAAGGGAGACTAGACATCTGCCACCCCACTATCAGATTAGAGCCATAAGGGAGACTAGACATCTACCAACCCACTACCACTATCAGATTAGAGCCATAAGGGAGACTAGACATCTACCACCCCACTACCACTATCAGATTAGAGCCATAAGGGAGACTAGACATCTACCACCCCACTACCACTATCAAATTAGAGCCATAAGGGAGACTAGACATCTACCACCCCACTAAAACTATCAGATTAGAGCCATAAGGGAGACTAGACATCTGCCACCCCTCTACCACTATCAGATTAGAGCCATAAGGGAGACTAGACATCTACCACCCCACTACCACTATCAGATTAGAGCCATAAGGGAGCCTAGACATCTACCACCCCACTACCATTATCAGATTAGAGCCATAAGGGAGACTAGACATCTACCAACCCACTACCACTATCAAATTAGAGCCATAAGGGAGACTAGACATCTACCACCCCACTACCACTATCAAATTAGAGCCATAAGGGAGCCTAGACATCTACCAACCCACTATCACATTAGAGCCATAAGGGAGACTAGACATCTACAACCCCACTACCACTATCAGATTAGAGCCATAAGGGAGACTAGACATCTACCACCCCACTACCACTATCAAATTAGAGCCATAAGGGAGACTAGACATCTACCACCCCACTACCACTATCAGATTAGAGCCAAAAGGGAGACTAGACATCTACCACCCCACTACCACTATCAAATTAGAGCCATAAGGGAGCCTAGACATCTACCAACCCACTATCAGATTAGAGCCATAAGGGAGACTAGACATCTACAACCCCACTACCACTATCAGATTAGAGCCATAAGGGAGACTAGACATCTACCACCCCACTACCACTATCAAATTAGAGCCAAAAGGGAGACTAGACATCTACCACCCCACTATCAGATTAGAGCCATAAGGGAGACTAGACATCTACCAACCCACTACCACTATCAGATTAGAGCCATAAGGGAGACTAGACATCTGCCACCCCACTATCAGATTAGAGCCATAAGGGAGACTAGACATCTACCAACCCACTACCACTATCAGATTAGAGCCATAAGTGAGCCTAGACATCTACCAACCCACTATCAGATTAGAGCCATAAGGGAGACTAGACATCTACAACCCCACTACCACTATCAGATTAGAGCCATAAGGGAGACTAGACATCTGCCACTACCACTATCAGATTAGAGCCATAAGGGAGACTAGACATCTACCACCCCACTACCACTATCAGATTAGAGCCATAAGGGAGACTAGACATCTACCACCCCACTACCACTATCAAATTAGAGCCATAAGGGAGACTAGACATCTACCACCCCACTAAAACTATCAGATTAGAGCCATAAGGGAGACTAGACATCTGCCACCCCTCTACCACTATCAGATTAGAGCCATAAGGGAGACTAGACATCTACCACCCCACTACCACTATCAGATTAGAGCCATAAGGGAGCCTAGACATCTACCACCCCACTACCACTATCAAATTAGAGCCATAAGGGAGACTAGACATCTACCACCCCACTACCACTATCAGATTAGAGCCATAAGGGAGACTAGACATCTGCCACCCCACTATCAGATTAGAGCCATAAGGGAGACTAGACATCTACCAACCCACTACCACTATCAGATTAGAGCCATAAGGGAGACTAGACATCTACCACCCCACTACCACTATCAGATTAGAGCCATAAGGGAGACTAGACATCTACCACCCCACTACCACTATCAAATTAGAGCCATAAGGGAGACTAGACATCTACCACCCCACTAAAACTATCAGATTAGAGCCATAAGGGAGACTAGACATCTGCCACCCCTCTACCACTATCAGATTAGAGCCATAAGGGAGACTAGACATCTACCACCCCACTACCACTATCAGATTAGAGCCATAAGGGAGCCTAGACATCTACCACCCCACTACCACTATCAGATTAGAGCCATAAGGGAGACTAGACATCTACCAACCCACTACCACTATCAGATTAGAGCCATAAGGGAGACTAGACATCTACCACCCCACTACCACTATCAAATTAGAGCCATAAGGGAGCCTAGACATCTACCAACCCACTATCAGATTAGAGCCATAAGGGAGACTAGACATCTACAACCCCACTACCACTATCAGATTAGAGCCATAAGGGAGACTAGACATCTACCACCCCACTACCACTATCAAATTAGAGCCATAAGGGAGCCTAGACATCTACCACCCCACTACCACTATCAGATTAGAGCCATAAGGGAGACTAGACATCTACCAACCCACTACCACTATCAAATTAGAGCCATAAGGGAGACTAGACATCTACCACCCCACTACCACTATCAAATTAGAGCCATAAGGGAGCCTAGACATCTACCAACCCACTATCAGATTAGAGCCATAAGGGAGACTAGACATCTACAACCCCACTACCACTATCAGATTAGAGCCATAAGGGAGACTAGACATCTACCACCCCACTACCACTATCAAATTAGAGCCATAAGGGAGACTAGACATCTACCACCCCACTACCACTATCAGATTAGAGCCAAAAGGGAGACTAGACATCTACCACCCCACTACCACTATCAAATTAGAGCCATAAGGGAGCCTAGACATCTACCAACCCACTATCAGATTAGAGCCATAAGGGAGACTAGACATCTACCACCCCAATACCACTATCAGATTAGAGCCATAAGGGAGACTAGACATCTACCACCCCACTACCACTATCAAATTAGAGCCAAAAGGGAGACTAGACATCTACCACCCCACTACCACTATCAGATTAGAGCCATAAGGGAGACTAGACATCTGCCACCCCACTATCAGATTAGAGCCATAAGGGAGACTAGACATCTACCAACCCACTACCACTATCAGATTAGAGCCATAAGTGAGCCTAGACATCTACCAACCCACTATCAGATTAGAGCCATAAGGGAGACTAGACATCTACAACCCCACTACCACTATCAGATTAGAGCCATAAGGGAGACTAGACATCTGCCACTACCACTATCAGATTAGAGCCATAAGGGAGACTAGACATCTACCACCCCACTACCACTATCAGATTAGAGCCATAAGGGAGACTAGACATCTACCACCCCACTACCACTATCAAATTAGAGCCATAAGGGAGACTAGACATCTACCACCCCACTAAAACTATCAGATTAGAGCCATAAGGGAGACTAGACATCTGCCACCCCTCTACCACTATCAGATTAGAGCCATAAGGGAGACTAGACATCTACCACCCCACTACCACTATCAGATTAGAGCCATAAGGGAGCCTAGACATCTACCACCCCACTACCACTATCAAATTAGAGCCATAAGGGAGACTAGACATCTACCACCCCACTACCACTATCAGATTAGAGCCATAAGGGAGACTAGACATCTGCCACCCCACTATCAGATTAGAGCCATAAGGGAGACTAGACATCTACCAACCCACTACCACTATCAGATTAGAGCCATAAGGGAGACTAGACATCTACCACCCCACTACCACTATCAGATTAGAGCCATAAGGGAGACTAGACATCTACCACCCCACTACCACTATCAAATTAGAGCCATAAGGGAGACTAGACATCTACCACCCCACTAAAACTATCAGATTAGAGCCATAAGGGAGCCTAGACATCTACCACCCCACTACCACTATCAGATTAGAGCCATAAGGGAGACTAGACATCTACCAACCCACTACCACTATCAAATTAGAGCCATAAGGGAGACTAGACATCTACCACCCCACTACCACTATCAAATTAGAGCCATAAGGGAGCCTAGACATCTACCAACCCACTATCAGATTAGAGCCATAAGGGAGACTAGACATCTACAACCCCACTACCACTATCAGATTAGAGCCATAAGGGAGACTAGACATCTACCACCCCACTACCACTATCAAATTAGAGCCATAAGGGAGACTAGACATCTACCACCCCACTACCACTATCAGATTAGAGCCAAAAGGGAGACTAGACATCTACCACCCCACTACCACTATCAAATTAGAGCCATAACGGAGACTAGACATCTGCCACCCCTCTACCATTATCAGATTAGAGCCATAAGGGAGACTAGACATCTACCACCCCACTACCACTATCAGATTAGAGCCATAAGGGAGACTAGACATCTACCACCCCACTACCACTATCAAATTAGAGCCATAAGGGAGACTAGACATCTACCACCCCACTAGCACTATCAGATTAGAGCCATAAGGGAGACTAGACATCTACCAACCCACTACCACTATCAGATTAGAGCCATAAGGGAGACTAGACATCTGCCACCCCTCTACCACTATCAGATTAGAGCCATATGGGAGACTAGACATCTACCACCCCACTACCACTATCAGATAAGAGCCATAAGGGAGACTAGACATCTACCACCCCACTACCACTATCAAATTAGAGCCATAAGGGAGACTAGACATCTACCACCCCACTACCACTATCAGATTAGAGCCATAAGGGAGACTAGACATCTGCCACCCCACTATCAGATTAGAGCCATAAGGGAGACTAGACATCTACCAACCCACTACCACTATCAGATTAGAGCCATAAGTGAGCCTAGACATCTACCAACCCACTATCAGATTAGAGCCATAAGGGAGACTAGACATCTACAACCCCACTACCACTATCAGATTAGAGCCATAAGGGAGACGAAAAACATCTACCACCCCACTACCACTATCAAATTAGAGCCATAAGGGAGACTAGACATCTACCACCCCACTACCACTATCAGATTAGAGCCATAAGGGAGACTAGACATCTACCACCCCACTACCACTATCAAATTAGAGCCATAAGGGAGACTAGACATCTGCCACTACCACTATCAGATTAGAGCCATAAGGGAGACTAGACATCTACCACCCCACTACCACTATCAGATTAGAGCCATAAGGGAGACTAGACATCTACCACCCCACTACCACTATCAAATTAGAGCCATAAGGGAGACTAGACATCTACCACCCCACTAAAACTATCAGATTAGAGCCATAAGGGAGACTAGACATCTGCCACCCCTCTACCACTATCAGATTAGAGCCATAAGGGAGACTAGACATCTACCACCCCACTACCACTATCAGATTAGAGCCATAAGGGAGCCTAGACATCTACCACCCCACTACCACTATCAAATTAGAGCCATAAGGGAGACTAGACATCTACCACCCCACTACCACTATCAGATTAGAGCCATAAGGGAGACTAGACATCTGCCACCCCACTATCAGATTAGAGCCATAAGGGAGACTAGACATCTACCAACCCACTACCACTATCAGATTAGAGCCATAAGGGAGACTAGACATCTACCACCCCACTACCACTATCAGATTAGAGCCATAAGGGAGACTAGACATCTACCACCCCACTACCACTATCAAATTAGAGCCATAAGGGAGACTAGACATCTACCACCCCACTAAAACTATCAGATTAGAGCCATAAGGGAGCCTAGACATCTACCACCCCACTACCACTATCAGATTAGAGCCATAAGGGAGACTAGACATCTACCAACCCACTACCACTATCAAATTAGAGCCATAAGGGAGACTAGACATCTACCACCCCACTACCACTATCAAATTAGAGCCATAAGGGAGCCTAGACATCTACCAACCCACTATCAGATTAGAGCCATAAGGGAGACTAGACATCTACAACCCCACTACCACTATCAGATTAGAGCCATAAGGGAGACTAGACATCTACCACCCCACTACCACTATCAAATTAGAGCCATAAGGGAGACTAGACATCTACCACCCCACTACCACTATCAGATTAGAGCCAAAAGGGAGACTAGACATCTACCACCCCACTACCACTATCAAATTAGAGCCATAACGGAGACTAGACATCTGCCACCCCTCTACCATTATCAGATTAGAGCCATAAGGGAGACTAGACATCTACCACCCCACTACCACTATCAGATTAGAGCCATAAGGGAGACTAGACATCTACCACCCCACTACCACTATCAAATTAGAGCCATAAGGGAGACTAGACATCTACCACCCCACTAGCACTATCAGATTAGAGCCATAAGGGAGACTAGACATCTACCAACCCACTACCACTATCAGATTAGAGCCATAAGGGAGACTAGACATCTGCCACCCCTCTACCACTATCAGATTAGAGCCATATGGGAGACTAGACATCTACCACCCCACTACCACTATCAGATAAGAGCCATAAGGGAGACTAGACATCTACCACCCCACTACCACTATCAAATTAGAGCCATAAGGGAGACTAGACATCTACCACCCCACTACCACTATCAGATTAGAGCCATAAGGGAGACTAGACATCTGCCACCCCACTATCAGATTAGAGCCATAAGGGAGACTAGACATCTACCAACCCACTACCACTATCAGATTAGAGCCATAAGTGAGCCTAGACATCTACCAACCCACTATCAGATTAGAGCCATAAGGGAGACTAGACATCTACAACCCCACTACCACTATCAGATTAGAGCCATAAGGGAGACGAAAAACATCTACCACCCCACTACCACTATCAAATTAGAGCCATAAGGGAGACTAGACATCTACCACCCCACTACCACTATCAGATTAGAGCCATAAGGGAGACTAGACATCTACCACCCCACTACCACTATCAAATTAGAGCCATAAGGGAGACTAGACATCTGCCACCCCTCTACCACTATCAGATTAGAGCCATAAGGGAGACTAGACATCTACCACCCCACTGCCACTATCAGATTAGAGCCATAAGGGAGACTAGACATCTACCACCCCACTACCACTATCAAATTAGAGCCATAAGGGAGACTAGACATCTACCACCCCACTACCACTATCAAATTAGAGCCATAAGGGAGACTAGACATCTACCACCCCACTACCACTATCAAATTAGAGCCATAAGGGAGACTAGACATCTACCACCCCACTACCACTATCAAATTAGAGCCATAAGGGAGACTAGACATCTGCCACCCCTCTACCACTATCAGATTAGAGCCATAAGGGAGACTAGACATCTACCACCCCACTACCACTATCAGATTAGAGCCATAAGGGAGACTAGACATCTACCACCCCACTACCACTATCAAATTAGAGCCATAAGGGAGACTAGACATCTACCAACCCACTACCACTATCAGATTAGAGCCATAAGGGAGACTAGACATCTGCCACCCCACTATCAGATTAGAGCCATAAGGGAGACTAGACATCTACAACCCCACTACCACTATCAGATTAGAGCCATAAGGGAGACTAGACATCTACCAACCCACTACCACTATCAGATTAGAGCCATAAGGAAGACTAGACATCTACCACCCCACTACCACTATCAGATTAGAGCCATAAGGGAGACTAGACATCTACCACCCCACTACAACTATCAAATTAGAGCCATAAGGGAGACTAGACCTCTACCACCCCACTACCACTATCAGATTAGAGCCATAAGGGAGACTAGACATCTGCCACCCCAATATCAGATTAGAGCCATAAGGGAGACTAGACATCTACCAACCCACTACCACTATCAGATTAGAGCCATAATGGAGACTAGACATCTACCACCCCACTACCAATATCAAATTAGAGCCATAAGGGAGACTAGACATCTACCACCCCACTACCACTATCAGATTAGAGCCATAAGGGAGACTAGACATATACCAACCCACTACCACTATCAGATTAGAGCCATAAGGGAGACTAGACATCTACCACCCCACTACCACTATCAGATTAGAGCCATAAGGGAGACTAGACATCTACCACCCCACTACCACTATCAAATTAGAGCCATAAGGGAGACTAGACATCTACCACCCCACTAGCACTATCAGATTAGAGCCATAAGGGAGACTAGACATCTACCAACCCACTACCACTATCAGATTAGAGCTATAAGGGAGACTAGACATCTACCACCCCACTACCACTATCAAATTAGAGCCATAAGGGAGACTAGACATCTGCCACCCCTCTACCACTATCAGATTAGAGCCATAAGGGAGACTAGACATCTACCACCCCACTACCACTATCAAATTAGAGCCATAAGGGAGACTAGACATCTACCACCCCACTACCACTATCAGATTAGAGCCATAAGGGAGACTAGACATCTGCCACCCCACTATCAGATTAGAGCCATAAGGGAGACTAGACATCTACCAACCCACTACCACTATCAGATTAGAGCCATAAGTGAGCCTAGACATCTACCAACCCACTATCAGATTAGAGCCATAAGGGAGACTAGACATCTACAACCCCACTACCACTATCAGATTAGAGCCATAAGGGAGACTAGACATCTGCCACTACCACTATCAGATTAGAGCCATAAGGGAGACTAGACATCTACCACCCCACTACCACTATCAGATTAGAGCCATAAGGGAGACTAGACATCTACCACCCCACTACCACTATCAAATTAGAGCCATAAGGGAGACTAGACATCTACCACCCCACTAAAACTATCAGATTAGAGCCATAAGGGAGACTAGACATCTGCCACCCCTCTACCACTATCAGATTAGAGCCATAAGGGAGACTAGACATCTACCACCCCACTACCACTATCAAATTAGAGCCATAAGGGAGACTAGACATCTACCACCCCACTACCACTATCAGATTAGAGCCATAAGGGAGACTAGACATCTGCCACCCCACTATCAGATTAGAGCCATAAGGGAGACTAGACATCTACCAACCCACTACCACTATCAGATTAGAGCCATAAGGGAGACTAGACATCTACCACCCCACTACCACTATCAGATTAGAGCCATAAGGGAGAGTAGACATCTGCCACCCCACTATCAGATTAGAGCCATAAGGGAAACTAGACATCTACCAACCCACTACCACTATCAGATTAGAGCCATAAGGGAGCCTAGACATCTACCAACCCACTATCAGATTAGAGCCATAAGGGAGACTAGACATCTACAACCCCACTACCACTATCAGATTAGAGCCATAAGGGAGACTAGACATCTACCAACCCACTACCACTATCAGATTAGAGCCATAAGGAAGACTAGACATCTACCACCCCACTACCACTATCAGATTAGAGCCATAAGGGAGACTAGACATCTACCACCCCACTACAACTATCAAATTAGAGCCATAAGGGAGACTAGACATCTACCATCCCACTACCACTATCAAATTAGAGCCATACGGGAGCCTAGACATCTACCAACCCACTATCAGATTAGAGCCATAAGGGAGACTAGACATCTACAACCCCACTACCACTATCAGATTAGAGCCATAAGGGAGACTAGACATCTACCACCCCACTACCACTATCAAATTAGAGCCAAAAGGGAGACTAGACATCTACCAACCCACTACCACTATCAGATTAGAGCCATAAGGGAGACTAGACATCTACCACCCCACTACCACTATCAAATTAGAGCCATAAGGGAGACTAGACATCTGCCACCCCTCTACCACTATCAGATTAGAGCCATAAGGGAGGCTAGACATCTACCACCCCACTACCACTATCAGATTAGAGCCATAAGGGAGACTAGACATCTACCACCCCACTACCACTATCAAATTAGAGCCATAAGGGAGACTAGACATCTACCACCCCACTACCACTATCATATTAGAGCCATAAGGGAGACTAGACATCTGCCACCCCACTATCAGATTAGAGCCATAAGGGAAACTAGACATCTACCAACCCACTACCACTATCAGATTAGAGCCATAAGGGAGCCTAGACATCTGCCACCCCGCTATCAGATTAGAGCCATAAGGGAGACTAGACATCTACCAACCCACTACCACTATCAGATTAGAGCCATAAGGGAGACTAGACATCTACCACCCCACTACCACTATCAAATTAGAGCCATAAGGGAGACTAGACATCTGCCACCCCTCTACCACTATCAGATTAGAGCCATAAGGGAGACTAGACATCTACCACCCTACTACCACTATCAGATAAGAGCCATAAGGGAGACTAGACATCTACCACCCCACTACCACTATCAAATTAGAGCCATAAGGGAGAATAGACATCTACCACCCCACTACCACTATCAGATTAGAGCCATAAGGGAGACTAGACATCTGCCACCCCACTATCAGATTAGAGCCATAAGGGAGACTAGACATCTACCAACCCACTACCACTATCAGATTAGAGCCATAAGGGAGACTAGACATCTACCACCCCACTACCACTATCAGATTAGAGCCATAAGGGAGACTAGACATCTACCAACCCACTACCACTATCAGATTAGAGCCATAAGGGAGACTAGACATCTACCACCCCACTACCACTATCAGATTAGAGCCATAAGGGAGACTAGACATCTACCAACCCACTACCACTATCAGATTAGAGCCATAAGGGAGACTAGACATCTACCACCCCACCACCACTATCAGATTAGAGCCATAAGGGAGACTAGACATCTACCAACCCACTACCACTATCAGATTAGAGCCATAAGGGAGACTAGACATCTACCACCCCACTACCACTATCAAATTAGAGCCATAAGGGAGACTAGACATCTGCCACCCCTCTACCACTATCAGATTAGAGCCATAAGGGAGGCTAGACATCTACCACCCCACTACCACTATCAGATTAGAGCCATAAGGGAGACTAGACATCTACCACCCCACTACCACTATCAAATTAGAGCCATAAGGGAGACTAGACATCTACCACCCCACTACCACTATCAGATTAGAGCCATAAGGGAGACTAGACATCTGCCACCCCACTATCAGATTAGAGCCATAAGGGAAACTAGACATCTACCAACCCACTACCACTATCAGATTAGAGCCATAAGGGAGCCTAGACATCTGCCACCCCACTATCAGATTAGAGCCATAAGGGAGACTAGACATCTACCAACCCACTACCACTATCAGATTAGAGCCATAAGGGAGACTAGACATCTACCACCCCACTACCACTATCAGATTAGAGCCATAAGGGAGAGTAGACATCTGCCACCCCACTATCAGATTAGAGCCATAAGGGAAACTAGACATCTACCAACCCACTACCACTATCAGATTAGAGCCATAAGGGAGCCTAGACATCTACCAACCCACTATCAGATTAGAGCCATAAGGGAGACTAGACATCTACAACCCCACTACCACTATCAGATTAGAGCCATAAGGGAGACTAGACATCTACCAACCCACTACCACTATCAGATTAGAGCCATAAGGAAGACTAGACATCTACCACCCCACTACCACTATCAGATTAGAGCCATAAGGGAGACTAGACATCTACCACCCCACTACAACTATCAAATTAGAGCCATAAGGGAGACTAGACATCTACCATCCCACTACCACTATCAAATTAGAGCCATACAGGAGCCTAGACATCTACCAACCCACTATCAGATTAGAGCCATAAGGGAGACTAGACATCTACAACCCCACTACCACTATCAGATTAGAGCCATAAGGGAGACTAGACATCTACCACCCCACTACCACTATCAAATTAGAGCCAAAAGGGAGACTAGACATATACCAACCCACTACCACTATCAGATTAGAGCCATAAGGGAGACTAGACATCTACCACCCCACTACCACTATCAAATTAGAGCCATAAGGGAGACTAGACATCTGCCACCCCTCTAACATTATCAGATTAGAGCCATAAGGGAGACTAGACATCTACCACCCCACTACCACTATCAGATTAGAGCCATAAGGGAGACTAGACATCTACCACCCCACTACCACTATCAAATTAGAGCCATAAGGGAGACTAGACATCTACCACCCCACTAGCACTATCAGATTAGAGCCATAAGGGAGACTAGACATCTACCAACCCACTACCCCTATCAGATTAGAGCCATAAGGGAGACTAGACATCTACCACCCCACGACCACTATCAAATTAGAGCCATAAGGGAGACTAGACATCTGCCACCCCTCTACCACTATCAGATTAGAGCCATAAGGGAGACTAGACATCTACCACCCTACTACCACTATCAGATAAGAGCCATAAGGGAGACTAGACATCTACCACCCCACTACCACTATCAAATTAGAGCCATAAGGGAGAATAGACATCTACCACCCCACTACCACTATCAGATTAGAGCCATAAGGGAGACTAGACATCTGCCACCCCACTATCAGATTAGAGCCATAAGGGAGACTAGACATCTACCAACCCACTACCACTATCAGATTAGAGCCATAAGGGAGACTAGACATCTACCACCCCACTACCACTATCAGATTAGAGCCATAAGGGAGACTAGACATCTACCAACCCACTACCACTATCAGATTAGAGCCATAAGGGAGACTAGACATCTACCACCCCACTACCACTATCAGATTAGAGCCATAAGGGAGACTAGACATCTACCAACCCACTATCACTATCAGATTAGAGCCATAAGGGAGACTAGACATCTACCACCCCACCACCACTATCAGATTAGAGCCATAAGGGAGACTAGACATCTACCAACCCACTACCACTATCAGATTAGAGCCATAAGGGAGACTAGACATCTACCACCCCACTACCACTATCAAATTAGAGCCATAAGGGAGACTAGACATCTGCCACCCCTCTACCACTATCAGATTAGAGCCATAAGGGAGGCTAGACATCTACCACCCCACTACCACTATCAAATTAGAGCCATAAGGGAGACTAGACATCTACCACCCCACTACCACTATCAGATTAGAGCCATAAGGGAGACTAGACATCTGCCACCCCACTATCAGATTAGAGCCATAAGGGAAACTAGACATCTACCAACCCACTACCACTATCAGATTAGAGCCATAAGGGAGCCTAGACATCTACCAACCCACTATCAGATTAGAGCCATAAGGGAGACTAGACATCTACAACCCCACTACCACTATCAGATTAGAGCCATAAGGGAGACTAGACATCTACCAACCCACTACCACTATCAGATTAGAGCCATAAGGAAGACTAGACATCTACCACCCCACTACCACTATCAGATGAGAGCCATAAGGGAGACTAGACATCTACCACCCCACTACAACTATCAAATTAGAGCCATAAGGGAGACTAGACATCTACCACCCCACTACCACTATCAGATTAGAGCCATAAGGGAGACTAGACATCTGCCACCCCAATATCAGATTAGAGCCATAAGGGAGACTAGACATCTACCAACCCACTACCACTATCAAATTAGAGCCATAAGGGAGACTAGACATCTACCACCCCACTACCACTATCAAATTAGAGCCATAAGGGAGCCTAGACATCTACCAACCCACTATCAGATTAGAGCCATAAGGGAGACTAGACATCTACAACCCCACTACCACTATCAGATTAGAGCCATAAGGGAGACTAGACATCTACCACCCCACTACCACTATCAAATTAGAGCCATAAGGGAGACTAGACATCTACCACCCCACTACCACTATCAGATTAGAGCCAAATGGGAGACTAGACATCTACCACCCCACTACCACTATCAAATTAGAGCCATAACGGAGACTAGACATCTGCCACCCCTCTACCATTATCAGATTAGAGCCATAAGGGAGACTAGACATCTACCACCCCACTACCACTATCAGATTAGAGCCATAAGGGAGACTAGACATCTACCACCCCACTACCACTATCAAATTAGAGCCATAAGGGAGACTAGACATCTACCACCCCACTAGCACTATCAGATTAGAGCCATAAGGGAGACTAGACATCTACCAACCCACTACCACTATCAGATTAGAGCCATAAGGGAGACTAGACATCTGCCACCCCTCTACCACTATCAGATTAGAGCCATATGGGAGACTAGACATCTACCACCCCACTACCACTATCAGATAAGAGCCATAAGGGAGACTAGACATCTACCACCCCACTACCACTATCAAATTAGAGCCATAAGGGAGACTAGACATCTACCACCCCACTACCACTATCAGATTAGAGCCATAAGGGAGACTAGACATCTGCCACCCCACTATCAGATTAGAGCCATAAGGGAGACTAGACATCTACCAACCCACTACCACTATCAGATTAGAGCCATAAGTGAGCCTAGACATCTACCAACCCACTATCAGATTAGAGCCATAAGGGAGACTAGACATCTACAACCCCACTACCACTATCAGATTAGAGCCATAAGGGAGACGAAAAACATCTACCACCCCACTACCACTATCAAATTAGAGCCATAAGGGAGACTAGACATCTACCACCCCACTACCACTATCAGATTAGAGCCATAAGGGAGACTAGACATCTACCACCCCACTACCACTATCAAATTAGAGCCATAAGGGAGACTAGACATCTGCCACCCCTCTACCACTATCAGATTAGAGCCATAAGGGAGACTAGACATCTACCACCCCACTACCACTATCAGATTAGAGCCATAAGGGAGACTAGACATCTACCACCCCACTACCACTATCAAATTAGAGCCATAAGGGAGACTAGACATCTACCACCCCACTACCACTATCAAATTAGAGCCATAAGGGAGACTAGACATCTACCACCCCACTACCACTATCAAATTAGAGCCATAAGGGAGACTAGACATCTACCACCCCACTACCACTATCAAATTAGAGCCATAAGGGAGACTAGACATCTGCCACCCCTCTACCACTATCAGATTAGAGCCATAAGGGAGACTAGACATCTACCACCCCACTACCACTATCAGATTAGAGCCATAAGGGAGACTAGACATCTACCACCCCACTACCACTATCAAATTAGAGCCATAAGGGAGACTAGACATCTACCACCCCACTACCACTATCAGATTAGAGCCATAAGGGAGACTAGACATCTGCCACCCCACTATCAGATTAGAGCCATAAGGGAGACTAGACATCTACAACCCCACTACCACTATCAGATTAGAGCCATAAGGGAGACTAGACATCTACCAACCCACTACCACTATCAGATTAGAGCCATAAGGAAGACTAGACATCTACCACCCCACTACCACTATCAGATTAGAGCCATAAGGGAGACTAGACATCTACCACCCCACTACAACTATCAGATTAGAGCCATAAGGGAGACTAGACCTCTACCACCCCACTACCACTATCAGATTAGAGCCATAAGGGAGACTAGACATCTGCCACCCCAATATCAGATTAGAGCCATAAGGGAGACTAGACATCTACCAACCCACTACCACTATCAAATTAGAGCCATAAGGGAGACTAGACATCTACAACCCCACTACCACTATCAGATTAGAGCCATAATGGAGACTAGACATCTACCACCCCACTACCAATATCAAATTAGAGCCATAAGGGAGACTAGACATCTACCACCCCACTACCACTATCAGATTAGAGCCATAAGGGAGACTAGACATATACCAACCCACTACCACTATCAGATTAGAGCCATAAGGGAGACTAGACATCTACCACCCCACTACCACTATCAGATTAGAGCCATAAGGGAGACTAGACATCTACCACCCCACTACCACTATCAAATTAGAGCCATAAGGGAGACTAGACATCTACCACCCCACTAGCACTATCAGATTAGAGCCATAAGGGAGACTAGACATCTACCAACCCACTACCACATTCAGATTAGAGCTATAAGGGAGACTAGACATCTACCACCCCACTACCACTATCAAATTAGAGCCATAAGGGAGACTAGACATCTGCCACCCCTCTACCACTATCAGATTAGAGCCATAAGGGAGACTAGACATCTACCACCCCACTACCACTATCAGATAAGAGCCATAAGGGAGACTAGACATCTACCACCCCACTACCACTATCAAATTAGAGCCATAAGGGAGACTAGACATCTACCACCCCACTACCACTATCAGATTAGAGCCATAAGGGAGACTAGACATCTGCCACCCCACTATCAGATTAGAGCCATAAGGGAGACTAGACATCTACAACCCCACTACCACTATCAGATTAGAGCCATAAGGGAGACTAGACATCTACCAACCCACTACCACTATCAGATTAGAGCCATAAGGAAGACTAGACATCTACCACCCCACTACCACTATCAGATTAGAGCCATAAGGGAGACTAGACATCTACCACCCCACTACAACTATCAGATTAGAGCCATAAGGGAGACTAGACCTCTACCACCCCACTACCACTATCAGATTAGAGCCATAAGGGAGACTAGACATCTGCCACCCCAATATCAGATTAGAGCCATAAGGGAGACTAGACATCTACCAACCCACTACCACTATCAAATTAGAGCCATAAGGGAGACTAGACATCTACAACCCCACTACCACTATCAGATTAGAGCCATAATGGAGACTAGACATCTACCACCCCACTACCAATATCAAATTAGAGCCATAAGGGAGACTAGACATCTACCACCCCACTACCACTATCAGATTAGAGCCATAAGGGAGACTAGACATATACCAACCCACTACCACTATCAGATTAGAGCCATAAGGGAGACTAGACATCTACCACCCCACTACCACTATCAGATTAGAGCCATAAGGGAGACTAGACATCTACCACCCCACTGCCACTATCAAATTAGAGCCATAAGGGAGACTAGACATCTACCACCCCACTAGCACTATCAGATTAGAGCCATAAGGGAGACTAGACATCTACCAACCCACTACCACTATCAGATTAGAGCTATAAGGGAGACTAGACATCTACCACCCCACTACCACTATCAAATTAGAGCCATAAGGGAGACTAGACATCTGCCACCCCTCTACCACTATCAGATTAGAGCCAATAAGGGAGACTAGACATCTACCACCCCACTACCACTATCAGATAAGAGCCATAAGGGAGACTAGACATCTACCACCCCACTACCACTATCAAATTAGAGCCATAAGGGAGACTAGACATCTACCACCCCACTACCACTATCAGATTAGAGCCATAAGGGAGACTAGACATCTGCCACCCCACTATCAGATTAGAGCCATAAGGGAGACTAGACATCTACCAACCCACTACCACTATCAGATTAGAGCCATAAGTGAGCCTAGACATCTACCAACCCACTATCAGATTAGAGCCATAAGGGAGATTAGACATCTACAACCCCACTACCACTATCAGATTAGAGCCATAAGGGAGACTAGACATCTACCACCCCACTACCACTATCAAATTAGAGCCATAAGGGAGACTAGACATCTGCCACCCCTCTAACACTATCAGATTAGAGCCATAAGGGAGACTAGACATCTACCACCCCACTACCACTATCAGATTAGAGCCATAAGGGAGACTAGACATCTACCACCCCACTACCACTATCAAATTAGAGCCATAAGGGAGACTAGACATCTACCACCCCACTACCACTATCAAATTAGAGCCATAAGGGAGACTAGACATCTACCACCCCACTACCACTATCAAATTAGAGCCATAAGGGAGACTAGACATCTACCACCCCACTACCACTATCAAATTAGAGCCATAAGGGAGACTAGACATCTGCCACCCCTCTACCACTATCAGATTAGAGCCATAAGGGAGACTAGACATCTACCACCCCACTACCACTATCAGAAAAGAGCCATAAGGGAGACTAGACATCTACCACCCCACTACCACTATCAAATTAGAGCCATAAGGGAGACTAGACATCTACCACCCCACTACCACTATCAGATTAGAGCCATAAGGGAGACTAGACATCTGCCACCCCACTATCAGATTAGAGCCATAAGGGAGACTAGACATCTACCAACCCACTACCACTATCAGATTAGAGCCATAAGTGAGCCTAGACATCTACCAACCCACTATCAGATTAGAGCCATAAGGGAGACTAGACATCTACAACCCCACTACCACTATCAAATTAGAGCCATAAGGGAGACAAGACATCTACCACCCCACTACCACTATCAAATTAGAGCCATAAGGGAGACTAGACATCTACCACCCCACTACCACTATCAGATTAGAGCCATAAGGGAGACTAGACATCTACCACCCCACTACCACTATCAAATTAGAGCCATAAGGGAGACTAGACATCTGCCACCCCTCTACCACTATCAGATTAGAGCCATAAGGGAGACTAGACATCTACCACCCCACTACCACTATCAGATTAGAGCCATAAGGGAGACTAGACATCTACCACCCCACTACCACTATCAAATTAGAGCCATAAGGGAGACTAGACATCTACCACCCCACTACCACTATCAAATTAGAGCCATAAGGGAGACTAGACATCTACCACCCCACTACCACTATCAAATTAGAGCCATAAGGGAGACTAGACATCTACCACCCCACTACCACTATCAAATTAGAGCCATAAGGGAGACTAGACATCTGCCACCCCTCTACCACTATCAGATTAGAGCCATAAGGGAGACTAGACATCTACCACCCCACTACCACTATCAGATTAGAGCCATAAGGGAGACTAGACATCTACCAACCCACTACCACTATCAAATTAGAGCCATAAGGGAGACTAGACATCTACCACCCCACTACCACTTTCAGATTAGAGCCATAAGGGAGACTAGACATCTGCCACCCCACTATCAGATTAGAGCCATAAGTGAGCCTAGACATCTACCAACCCACTATCAGATTAGAGCCATAAGGGAGACTAGACATCTACAACCCCACTACCACTATCAGATTAGAGCCATAAGGGAGACTAGACATCTACCACCCCACTACCACTATCAAATTAGAGCCATAAGGGAGACTAGACATCTACCACCCCACTACCACTATCAGATTAGAGCCATAAGGGAGACTAGACATCTACCACCCCACTACCACTATCAAATTAGAGCCATAAGGGAGACTAGACATCTGCCACCCCTCTACCACTATCAGATTAGAGCCATAAGGGAGACTAGACATCTACCACCCCACTACCACTATCAGATTAGAGCCATAAGGGAGACTAGACATCTACCACCCCACTACCACTATCAAATTAGAGCCATAAGGGAGACTAGACATCTACCACCCCACTACCACTATCAAATTAGAGCCATAAGGGAGACTAGACATCTACCACCCCACTACCACTATCAAATTAGAGCCATAAGGGAGACTAGACATCTACCACCCCACTACCACTATCAAATTAGAGCCATAAGGGAGACTAGACATCTGCCACCCCTCTACCACTATCAGATTAGAGCCATAAGGGAGACTAGACATCTACCACCCCACTACCACTATCAGATTAGAGCCATAAGGGAGACTAGACATCTACCACCCCACTACCACTATCAAATTAGAGCCATAAGGGAGACTAGACATCTACCACCCCACTACCACTATCAGATTAGAGCCATAAGGGAGACTAGACATCTGCCACCCCACTATCAGATTAGAGCCATAAGGGAGACTAGACATCTGCCACCCCTCTACCACTATCAGATTAGAGCCATAAGGGAGACTAGACATCTACCACCCCACTACCACTATCAGATTAGAGCCATAAGGGAGACTAGACATCTACCACCCCACTACCACTATCAAATTAGAGCCATAAGGGAGACTAGACATCTACCACCCCACTACCACTATCAAATTAGAGCCATAAGGGAGACTAGACATCTACCACCCCACTACCACTATCAAATTAGAGCCATAAGGGAGACTAGACATCTACCACCCCACTACCACTATCAAATTAGAGCCATAAGGGAGACTAGACATCTGCCACCCCTCTACCACTATCAGATTAGAGCCATAAGGGAGACTAGACATCTACCACCCCACTACCACTATCAGATTAGAGCCATAAGGGAGACTAGACATCTACCACCCCACTACCACTATCAAATTAGAGCCATAAGGGAGACTAGACATCTACCACCCCACTACCACTATCAGATTAGAGCCATAAGGGAGACTAGACATCTGCCACCCCACTATCAGATTAGAGCCATAAGGGAGACTAGACATCTACAACCCCACTACCACTATCAGATTAGAGCCATAAGGGAGACTAGACATCTACCAACCCACTACCACTATCAGATTAGAGCCATAAGGAAGACTAGACATCTACCACCCCACTACCACTATCAGATTAGAGCCATAAGGGAGACTAGACATCTACCACCCCACTACAACTATCAGATTAGAGCCATAAGGGAGACTAGACCTCTACCACCCCACTACCACTATCAGATTAGAGCCATAAGGGAGACTAGACATCTGCCACCCCAATATCAGATTAGAGCCATAAGGGAGACTAGACATCTACCAACCCACTACCACTATCAAATTAGAGCCATAAGGGAGACTAGACATCTACAACCCCACTACCACTATCAGATTAGAGCCATAATGGAGACTAGACATCTACCACCCCACTACCAATATCAAATTAGAGCCATAAGGGAGACTAGACATCTACCACCCCACTACCACTATCAGATTAGAGCCATAAGGGAGACTAGACATATACCAACCCACTACCACTATCAGATTAGAGCCATAAGGGAGACTAGACATCTACCACCCCACTACCACTATCAGATTAGAGCCATAAGGGAGACTAGACATCTACCACCCCACTACCACTATCAAATTAGAGCCATAAGGGAGACTAGACATCTACCACCCCACTAGCACTATCAGATTAGAGCCATAAGGGAGACTAGACATCTACCAACCCACTACCACATTCAGATTAGAGCTATAAGGGAGACTAGACATCTACCACCCCACTACCACTATCAAATTAGAGCCATAAGGGAGACTAGACATCTGCCACCCCTCTACCACTATCAGATTAGAGCCATAAGGGAGACTAGACATCTACCACCCCACTACCACTATCAGATAAGAGCCATAAGGGAGACTAGACATCTACCACCCCACTACCACTATCAAATTAGAGCCATAAGGGAGACTAGACATCTACCACCCCACTACCACTATCAGATTAGAGCCATAAGGGAGACTAGACATCTGCCACCCCACTATCAGATTAGAGCCATAAGGGAGACTAGACATCTACAACCCCACTACCACTATCAGATTAGAGCCATAAGGGAGACTAGACATCTACCAACCCACTACCACTATCAGATTAGAGCCATAAGGAAGACTAGACATCTACCACCCCACTACCACTATCAGATTAGAGCCATAAGGGAGACTAGACATCTACCACCCCACTACAACTATCAGATTAGAGCCATAAGGGAGACTAGACCTCTACCACCCCACTACCACTATCAGATTAGAGCCATAAGGGAGACTAGACATCTGCCACCCCAATATCAGATTAGAGCCATAAGGGAGACTAGACATCTACCAACCCACTACCACTATCAAATTAGAGCCATAAGGGAGACTAGACATCTACAACCCCACTACCACTATCAGATTAGAGCCATAATGGAGACTAGACATCTACCACCCCACTACCAATATCAAATTAGAGCCATAAGGGAGACTAGACATCTACCACCCCACTACCACTATCAGATTAGAGCCATAAGGGAGACTAGACATATACCAACCCACTACCACTATCAGATTAGAGCCATAAGGGAGACTAGACATCTACCACCCCACTACCACTATCAGATTAGAGCCATAAGGGAGACTAGACATCTACCACCCCACTGCCACTATCAAATTAGAGCCATAAGGGAGACTAGACATCTACCACCCCACTAGCACTATCAGATTAGAGCCATAAGGGAGACTAGACATCTACCAACCCACTACCACTATCAGATTAGAGCTATAAGGGAGACTAGACATCTACCACCCCACTACCACTATCAAATTAGAGCCATAAGGGAGACTAGACATCTGCCACCCCTCTACCACTATCAGATTAGAGCCAATAAGGGAGACTAGACATCTACCACCCCACTACCACTATCAGATAAGAGCCATAAGGGAGACTAGACATCTACCACCCCACTACCACTATCAAATTAGAGCCATAAGGGAGACTAGACATCTACCACCCCACTACCACTATCAGATTAGAGCCATAAGGGAGACTAGACATCTGCCACCCCACTATCAGATTAGAGCCATAAGGGAGACTAGACATCTACCAACCCACTACCACTATCAGATTAGAGCCATAAGTGAGCCTAGACATCTACCAACCCACTATCAGATTAGAGCCATAAGGGAGATTAGACATCTACAACCCCACTACCACTATCAGATTAGAGCCATAAGGGAGACTAGACATCTACCACCCCACTACCACTATCAAATTAGAGCCATAAGGGAGACTAGACATCTGCCACCCCTCTAACACTATCAGATTAGAGCCATAAGGGAGACTAGACATCTACCACCCCACTACCACTATCAGATTAGAGCCATAAGGGAGACTAGACATCTACCACCCCACTACCACTATCAAATTAGAGCCATAAGGGAGACTAGACATCTACCACCCCACTACCACTATCAAATTAGAGCCATAAGGGAGACTAGACATCTACCACCCCACTACCACTATCAAATTAGAGCCATAAGGGAGACTAGACATCTACCACCCCACTACCACTATCAAATTAGAGCCATAAGGGAGACTAGACATCTGCCACCCCTCTACCACTATCAGATTAGAGCCATAAGGGAGACTAGACATCTACCACCCCACTACCACTATCAGAAAAGAGCCATAAGGGAGACTAGACATCTACCACCCCACTACCACTATCAAATTAGAGCCATAAGGGAGACTAGACATCTACCACCCCACTACCACTATCAGATTAGAGCCATAAGGGAGACTAGACATCTGCCACCCCACTATCAGATTAGAGCCATAAGGGAGACTAGACATCTACCAACCCACTACCACTATCAGATTAGAGCCATAAGTGAGCCTAGACATCTACCAACCCACTATCAGATTAGAGCCATAAGGGAGACTAGACATCTACAACCCCACTACCACTATCAAATTAGAGCCATAAGGGAGACAAGACATCTACCACCCCACTACCACTATCAAATTAGAGCCATAAGGGAGACTAGACATCTACCACCCCACTACCACTATCAGATTAGAGCCATAAGGGAGACTAGACATCTACCACCCCACTACCACTATCAAATTAGAGCCATAAGGGAGACTAGACATCTGC
>NW_026601248.1:0-42500 GCF_029448725.1 Salvelinus fontinalis
ATTCATTTATAGTTCAGACAATATGGCTGTGGCCTCTCAAATGCAACTCAGTCTTCTGTTCCACAGCTAGCTGAAACAGAGTGTGGAGAGAGAGTGACTCGGGACTGTGTGTCGTTGAGGAGGACACAGTTAAGGACATGACCATGTTTCCATCCTCGTAGCTGGTACTGCACACCAGTGGTGGTCGGTGCCATTTAAGATGAGGTAGGACCATCATTTTTATTATGAGCATGGTCTTATTTCTATTACAGCATATTAGATGATTGACAATCATATTTCATTCACCCAGTTCAATGTAACAGTGAAAGGTTTAGGCTACTACATGATACTCTAATTTTCCCTATACCCATCATGGGGCTGCTACAACCTAGCCTATGAATGAAAGTTTACAGCGTAGGTGCACAGGTCGAGGGAAAAATGTGAGTTTTCAAGGTGACAGACAGTGACACATTCCGCCTTGCGCTCTCTTGACATAATTTAGCTGATCTAGGGTGTAACCATTAGTCAAACAGTTGCAAACGAGAGTTTCTCTTGGACAACCGTTTTTCAACAGAATCGGCTACACACAGCCTACATCATTGTCACCATATGAATATGGCAATCAACAATAGCTAACTTCACAGCTAACTTCACAGCTAACTTCATAGCTAACTTCATAGCTAACTTCATAGCTAACTTCATAGCTAACTTCATAGCTAACTTCACAGTCAACATAGCTACTTGAACTAATGTGCTAGTAAACCCACTACAATCATGCAGTACAGTGTACAGTCCGCAAGCAGTTTAACAGTTTTACCGGCGGGCCCCGGGAGCAAAAAATAAATAAAACCAAAAGCTTACCTTGACTTGGAAGACTTCCAATGTTGGATAGCCAGCTAGGTAACATAGCATCCCTCTCTGTTTGAGCCAGGTGTTTGAGTAGGCTAAACTAGCTAGCTGCATTCGCTAGCTACGTGAAAGTTTTTTTTAAATAGAAGGACATATAACTAACTCTCTCTCTCTCTCTCTCTCTCACTTCTCCTTCATTTTTAAATAAATTCATATGTTCAAAACTGTTCAACTGTTGTCTTTCTCTCTCTCTGAATCAACTACTCACCACATTGTATGCACTGCAGTGTTAGTTAGCTGTAGTTTATGCATTCAGTACTAGATTAATTCTCTGATCCTTTGATTGGGTGGACAACATGTCAATTCATGCTGCAAGAGCTCTGATAAGCTGGAGGACGTCCTCTGGAAGTTGTCATAATTACTGTGTAAGTTTCTGGAAGGGGGTGAGAACCATGAGCTTCCTAGGTTTTGTATTGAAGTCAATGTAACCAGAGGAGGAGAGAAACTAGCTGTCCTCCAGCTATACCATAGTGCTACCCTACAGAGTGCTGTTGAGGCTACTGTAGACCTTCATTGCAAAACAGTGTTTTGATCCATTTTGGGGTGACGTGAATATAATTAGTATTGTTTTATCTAAAAAGGATAACTTTTTTAATGTTTCACTATATATATTTTTTATGACATTCACTGAGGAGGATGGTCCTCCCCTTCCTCCTCTGAAGAGCCTCCACTGCTGCACAAATCCTCCACACTGACATGATACTTCTGCTTCAAGTTGTAATCCGTAATGGTGAAACAGCCATGTCCCTTTACGACATTACAATGACAAAGAAGTTACTTCAAACAACAAACCCTGTTTGATCCCCTCGGACAGCATTGCACAACATTGCACACAGCAGAGTATATACTGCCATTTTTGGGGGTCCATGATGCTGAAAGCTCCTTTACTCAGATTCATCAACAAAGCAAAACAATAACAACAGTGAAGCTGTTTCCCCTCATGCGGATTTCAGCTTTAACTTTTGCTCAGTCACAACATCCATTTTTAAGGTTATTGATTATGTGCCACTTTTTTAGCATGTCAATATGAATGTAATGTGTTTGCTTGTAATTTTGTCATGTCTTTTAATCATTACATGTTCTATATGTTTTTTAACATCGAGGACCACTTTGGAAATAAATGTTTTAATGAATATTTTTAAGTGGTTTCCTCTGGGAACATATTGTACATATTGTTGAATATGTCTTTTGCCCAAATAAAATTCAATTCAATCGATGAACATGGATGTAAATGTAAATTCACAACAGTTTTTTGAAAACGCTATTATCAAAAGATCAGTTCCATATTAATACAGTAATGTCCAAAGCCTTGGAATGTGTCCAAAACGGCACCCTCTTCCCTGTTTAGTGCACTACTTTTAACCCGGGCCCACAGGGTAGTGGTCTATATAGGGAATAGGTTGTCATTTGGAACGAAGCCTTGGAGTGAACAGAGTTCTTACTGTACCTCAGTGTGAGAGTGTTAGCTGTCAATCATGTGAGGTAACCATGGATTAATGCAGGGGAGATGTCTATACTCCTGTAGGATGTGCTGTCAGGTCGATGTGATTTTGTCATCTGGAGAATAGGAAGACCAGCAGTTCACGCACACGCAACCACACACAAACCCACAACCAGGCGCATGCACACGCACACATAGAGGAGAGTGGACCGGACACAGCACAGCTCACCAATGACAGCCCCCAGGCAGCGATGGGCCTCTATTCTGTCACCACTCCGTCACGTCGGCTCACTCCCGACGGGAGCAGCCACTTACACAATATGCTGTCATTCTACTAGAGAGATGCTGCTCACTCAGAGGTCAGATCAGTCATGTAGATGGTGTTACTGTATCTACTGTCTCACTCTTAACACATCACTTGTTGATGTAACTGCTGATAACATCGGTGAAGTGCTATTGGCTCATGTACAGTTGTTATTATGTTAATATTCTGTTTTCTTGTGTGCCAATCTTTCTCTCTAAGGATAAAGCAATACAAAACTCTGGCACAAGGCAGAGACTGGCGTGATATTGTTGAATTACTGTAACAAGTGGTGTCACATTTTTCATTCTGATTTCCATCCATATTAATATTCTGACAGTATTGTCTCCTAGACAACAGTCAGAATATCAACATCTGGTAGAATTGCCACAGTAACTATTTTGTAATTCAACCCTGTCCAACAGCTACAGTATACATCAACACGTTAATTAAAATACTGCATGATGCTGCTTGGGTGGTAATGATCCAACAACCTGAGCATGTACATCCTTGCTTAATTAAAACATGTATGCTAAAGACTGCATATGTCTCATGAAATAGTTTTTTTCCATGAACAAAGCTTCACGTTGGATTATGGTTATTTTAGTATTTGAATCCTGTATCTTAAAAACTTCATAATGAATCATAAGACTTGCTGTCGGCGTTTATACCTCCTAAAGGTTTCTTACTTAAAATGCATAATGCATAACAATGCATTCACAATGCAGTACACGCAGGGGGTTTTACAGCAGGTGTTACCAACACTTTCCCGATATGTTTGCTATTTGCACTTGAGCGTAGTGGCTCAACAGGGAGCCATCCACTAGCTGTGAGGGGTATTGAACCGCTACAGCTCGTTTCCCAGTGTCAGACTGAGCGACCAACAGACCTATTATGTTTGATCTAATGTCTGTGTACCAAATTGAACACTATTTCCTAAATAATACACTACTTACCTATGGGCCCTGATCAAAAGTAGTGCACTATATAGGTAATCAGGTCCCATTTGGGATGTGGTAAATCAGACCGTATACCACGGGTAGTGATCTTTCTGCTGACTCGACCACTAAGACGAGGGAGGAGAAAAGTCCCTGAGACTCTATTCTGCTCCCTGATTGGTCGATTATTTCCCTGACAGGATGCATTTTCAAAAGCCCTTTAGACCAGCGTGAGATATTCCAGTATTGATCTCCCAGTTGTGGGTGTGCGTCTCCTAAATGGAATTCTATTCCCTGCATAGGGCACTACTTTTGAACAGAGCCCTTTGAGCCCTAATCAAAAGTAGTGCACTACATAGGGAGTAGGGACTCAGGCATTTAAATGCTAACTGCAGTCCTGCTTTAAATTTCTCCTTCAATAAAGAGGTTCACCTGATAACCCTGGTCATACAGAGGGGGAGTGAAAACAGACAGAAAAATGGTCCAACATGAAGAGACTTCAATTTGTTACCAATCACTTTGGCCTGCCCGGTTGTATTACTGTCAGTGTGCCTTTCAACCTGGCCTGTGTCCAAATTCACACCCTCATCCCTATATAGTGCACTACCTTTGACCAGGACCCACTGCACTATATAAGGAATAGGGTGCGATTTGGGACGCATGCCTGGTCTATTGATTTTGCTATTCACTATCGGCTGACCCATGTGACCTCCTGGCAGCTGCTTTCTTCTCTTTGTGGATGGTCAACTAGAAATGTCGAGAAACGTCTATTCTGTATACTATGTCAACAGGAGATTCTCCCTGGCAACAGGTTCTCTTTGTTAGGTGTGTTTTATGGGATTCTTTAGGTCATCCATTAGTCTGAGGTAGTTCTTTATACCTATTTATAAACCGGCTCATTCGATCCCTAAATGCTGATTGGCTGAAAGCCATGGTATATCAGACTCTATACCACGGGTATGACGCAAAATTACTTTTTACTGTTCAAATTACGTTGGTAACAAGTTTATAATAGCAATAAAGCACCTTGGGGGTTTGTGGTATATGGCCAATATACCACGGCTAAGGGCTGTATCCAGGCACTCTGTGTTGCGGCGTGCATCATAACAGACCTTAGCCGTGGTATATTGGCCATAAACCACACCCCCCCGGGCCTTATTGCTTAAATATACTCCTTGTTGAACCTCTCAATTCACCAAGGTCCTCAAAGAGCACAGGATAACGCGTAGCCTCAAATATATTGGCCTCCACGATTCAACTACTTCAATCCTCTTTGACACACCATAAACTGCTCATATCTTGAACAGTAGCATTACACGGGGAACGAGCCCGTCATGCTTTCACATGGTAGTCTCGGTATGTGTTGCTAGCCCCGGGGAGGTGAGCTACACCTTTATTATAGGTGAGGGTTGTGCAAAGGATTTGAGAAAACCAATTTGCTGCTGTTTTTCTCTGGTTGTTCCACTCTGTTAGAGGGGAGTTTACACTACAACTGATGTGAGGAATCACCTGTGGAGGGGCCAAAGGGGCTCGTGACAGCGACTGACTGAATGCCTCAACAGTCTCAGCTCTGACAAACCAACCATAAGGAACGTCGACCGCGTGCAGTAGGTCACCTGCTGGGTGTTGACGAACAGTGGCGATTTAACATGAAAAATCATCTGGAAATGTATATAAATTGACAGCCGATGTTCTGTGATGGTGCAATACGAAGTCCAACTGCTCGCTGCTTTCAACCGCTTATTGGCGCGGTCTGTTTTGACCTTTAACCTGCTGAGCTGAAGCCTGCAGGTATTCATTTGGGGAGCTACTCTTCAGGTCTCAGGCAAGTCCAATAAAGATGCACGCTCAACGTTAGTGTAATTTGCAGAATTTGTTGCATTCGCTTTTTAGTTTCCAAGTTGAGTTGTGGAGTTTTGTAGAGGACTGTATCTGGCTGACTGGCCTGTCTATTTACTTGGGCATGACAGGCACATTGACAGCTGTGCGCAGGGGAGTGTCACAGTCTATCTGACTGACAGCTTATTTTCCAAACCTAAATGAACAACACATTGGAAAATCATAGCCTCCACTCCACGCTCAGAGGCAAAATGATGGATAAGCTTCACTGTTATTACTGCACCCGCTACAGTACTATTCCCCTGTTCCATTTAAAAGCATTGGGTTCTCATCTTTCTGCCCTTGTGGTTAAAGTAGGAAGCTTGATGTTCAAAGACTGGCAGAGCCACAGGCAGGGTCAGCTCCCATAAATTCAATTCTCTAGCTCCCTTGGCTTAGAGATGATGTGAGAAAGAGAGAGAGAGAGAGAGCAAAGATTTTTATAACTAATAAAATATAGTTTTTTCCAATAGGATCAAATGAAATAGTGTGCAGAACAAACAAGGACGTAGGCAGAGCCAATCACGAGTTAACGAGAGCCTATTGGCCCGTTCTAGCATGTATTTGCATATTTCAATAACTCAGTTCGCCTTTGCACACTTTGCACTCCTAAACAACGCAATTTTGGGACATTTTGTTAAAGGGTCTACAAAACTTTATCCACTCTGTTCGTAACAGATTATAGTTTTGGAAACAGAAAACTTTATTGAGATCAAATGTTTAATCGATGAGAAAATTTGCAGAATGTCGGGCAATATCCATCTAGCTCCATCTTCTCCCACTGCCGGCCCCTTGGCTTCCTCTCACCAAAATACTTGGTAGTCAGATGAAACGCCGAGCGGATGCTTCACACTTATACATCTGGTGACATATCTGTCTCATTGTTCTCTCTGTGGGGAGAGTGTGAGAGGGAGTTAGTCTACATTGTAAGATTTATGACAAGAATGTTGGTTTTGTGCAGGTGCAGAGTTGTAACAGCGACTTCTTTGCAATTCACAGAGGTAACTAGAAACCATCTGCTCTCCTACTGAAGACACCCATCATATTGTTTCATATGGGTTCCTCTATAGTCTCAGTATGGTGTTCTGTTGAAGACACCCATCATATTGTTTCATATGGGTTCCTCTATAGTCTCCAACTGAAGACACCCATCATATTGTTTCATATGGGTTCCTCTATAGTCTCAGTATGTTGTTCTGTTGAAGTCACCCATCATATTGTTTCATATGGGTTCCTCTATAGTCTCCTACTGAAGACACTGTCGTGTCTTTGGCTATGCCGGATTAGTTGCTATGACATGCTATTCTATAAAATACTTTCTCCGTAATTAATATCACCTGATTGAGCTAATCGGGTAAATGCAATTAACTAGAGAGTCGGGCACCACAAAAGAATATTTATAGAGCTGTTATCTTCTGAATAAACTCTTAAAGATTTAGCAATATTTTACATCAATAGCAGTCAACATTAATAGTCATCTTACTTCAGTCTCATATTCTGAAAGTTGTAAATTCTTGGTTATCTGCAAGAATCCTGGCTAACAAGTTGAATCAGCAATACAAAATTGGGTTTATTTATTTATTTACTAAATACCTAACTAAATCACACAGAATTACATATACACAATTAAATCATAACTTGATTACAAATTGCCGTCATAAAGGAAAACGTCCCTAGCGGGCGGAACAGATATGACAGCTTGTTACACAAAGGAAAGGGGGCTGGGTTTTAGTGAAAGAGCGGGAGACTGGAACAGAGGCGAAGCTGTGCTATCGTAAATACAGTATCTTATGCATTCTAAATTACCGCCCATTTGGAAAAGGAAAATGCAATACATATTTACTCTGAGCTGCGCTTCAGTAGGTTGTTGGTAGATGGAAGACCGTGTTGCCCAACCGAGTCCTCTGTCATTTGAAGAATGTCTCTGGTGGTCACTGGATATGTTGGAGTAACGTCGTTGTGTAGTAGACGGGATACTCTGACTGTCCTTCCTAACCTACGTTTGTAGCAGCTGTTGCTAACTCAACGGCTAGGAGGTATCACTTCTGTAGTGAATACGAGTTCAAAGTTCATACCATTCATAACCAAAGCTCATGCTGATGTTGGCGGAGTTCTGTAGTTATTATCTGAACCATTCTGACATAGGACCGTCGTCCTCATCCTCGGAACAGGAAGTTATATTTTTGTCAATGGCTTATATAGTGGAGGGAGAGGGAAAAGTTTGAAAAGTTTATTACCCATGTCTCATCACAGGGGCGGGCCACTGGTTGAGCAAACTTATGAAAACCCAAATCTCTCATTTGGAAGCTAAAATTACATTTCATCTCTTCACAAATAGTTTCATATTCAAACATTTGAATTAAACAACAATTCCATGTGATTCCGATACCTCTGATGTTTAGAGTTTAGAGTTTATGTCATTCTATCATTGAAGAGAATGTGCCAGAGGGCAACCGAACTGACATAATATACCTTAAGTACCACCGCATATGTTCAGTTGGTCGGATTACCAGAATATAGTTCATTTCCCTCCAACTTCTGATGTTCCCAGAATCTCTATGTTAACCAAAGGGGCTTTCTAATGTCACATCAGTAGAGTAGGGAGAGGAACGGGGGAGGGGGGAAAGAGGTATTTATGACTGTCATAAACCTACCCCCAGGCCAACGTCATGACAACACCCATCATATTGTTTCATATGGGTTCCTCTATAGTCTCCTACTGAAGACACCCATCCTATTGTTTCATATGGGTTCCTCTATAGTCTCCTACTGAAGACACCCATCATATTGTTTCATATGGGTTCCTCTATAGTCTCCTACTGAAGACACCCATCATATTGTTTCATATGGGTTCCTCTATAGTCTCCTACTGAAGACACCCATCATATTGTTTCATATGGGTTCCTCTATAGTCTCCTACTGAAGACATCCATCATATTGTTTCATATGGGTTCCTCTATAGTCTCCTACTGAAGACACCCATCATATTGTTTCATATGGGTTCCTCTATAGTCTCCTACTGAAGACACCCATCCTATTGTTTCATATGGGTTCCTCTATAGTCTCCTACTGAAGACACCCATCATATTGTTTCATATGGGTTCCTCTATAGTCTCCTACTGAAGACACCCATCATATTGTTTCATATGGGTTCCTCTATAGTCTCCTACTGAAGACACCCATCATATTGTTTCATATGGGTTCCTCTATAGTCTCCTACTGAAGACACCCATCATATTGTTTCATATGGGTTCCTCTATAGTCTCCTACTGAAGACACCCATCATATTGTTTCATATGGGTTCCTCTATAGTCTCCTACTGAAGACACCCATCATATTGTTTCATATGGGTTCCTCTATAGTCTCAGTATGTTGTTCTGTTGTTTTTCTCTGTGTTGGAGTGGCTGTTTGAAGTTGTCACATTCCTGCTGTTAGACATATTTTACTGGACCACCTGTTCCATCTGGACAAGAGTTTGTTTGCGTCCCAAATGGCATCCTATCCCCTATATAGTGCACTACATTTGACCAGAGCCCATAGCAAATAGTGGTCTATGCAGGGAATTGTGTTCGATTTGGGACACACACCTTTGTCATCACATCAGAACTGAGAAACGTCTAGGAAGTAAAGATGCTTCATTTATTATTTTAGGCCATCATTGTGAATGAGGATTTGTTCTTAATTGATTTACCTGGTTAAATAAAGGTTAAATGAATACAAATGTCAGTATATGTGCTGACTGATAAACACCTCTGGAGAATGAGAAAGCATTCCACTTATTTCTAACGAGACTCTCAGGATGGTTTCACTTTTAAAAGATGACTAATACTGAAGAAAAACATAATGCAAGATCATATTAACAGTTAAACACTATCTGATAAAGGTTCTGTACACGTTTCTCTTCTGCAGAAGTGTACAGTATAAAAACTATGACAAGGTTTCCAGTGTGTCTGCCTCTGCCTGGCTGCCATGGAGAGGGAGGAGAGAGAGGGACAACGCATCTCCCAAGAGAGAGAGACTGAGACAGAGCAGGAGCGAGAGAGGCAGAGAGAGAGGCAGAGAGAGAGAGGGACAACACATCTCCCAAGAGAGAGAGAGACTGAGACAGAGCAGGAGCGAGAGAGGCAGAGAGAGAGGCAGAGAGAGAGGCAGAGAGAGAGAGGGACAACACATCTCCAGAGAGAGAGAGACTGAGACAGAGCAGGAGCGAGAGAGGCAGAGAGAGAGGCAGAGAGAGAGAGGGACAACGCATCTCCCAAGAGAGAGAGAGACTGAGACAGAGCAGGAGCGAGAGAGGCAGAGAGAGAGGCAGAGAGAGAGAGGGACAACGCATCTCCCAAGAGAGAGAGACTGAGACAGAGCAGGAGCGAGAGAGGCAGAGAGAGAGGCAGAGAGAGAGAGGGACAACACATCTCCCAAGAGAGAGAGACTGAGACAGAGCAGGAGCGAGAGAGGCAGAGAGAGAGGCAGAGAGAGAGAGGGACAACACATCTCCAGAGAGAGAGAGAGAGAGACAGAGAGACAGAGAGAGAAACAGAGAAAGAGATAGAGGTTCTTTAGATTTGCTCATTCTCACTGACTCCACTGAAATTCATCCTAATTGTGTATCTCTCACTTGAACCCAGTTTGTGGGGGGGGGCTTTTGATTCCTTTAGTGTGGCTGAGAGAGATACCCCAGTTGATCCCCAGAGTCACAGAGCCGGTGGGAGAGCAGGCAGCACAGCGGTGTTCAAGTGGGTTCAAAGGTGACCAAGAACATTATCAAAGTGTGTGGAGGAGGTAGAGGGGTTCAAAAGCATGAAATTATTCTACTGCACTCCCTATCTCAGACTGCTTCTGCTTGACAGGCTGCTACTGCTACACACCCTGTCTCAGACTGCTTCTGTTTGACAGGCTGCTACTGCTGCACTCCCTATCTCAGACTGCTTCTGCTTGACAGGCTGCTACTGCTACACACCCTGTCTCAGACTGCTTCTGTTTGACAGGCTGCTACTGCTGCACTCCCTATCTCAGACTGCTTCTGCTTGACAGGCTGCTACTGCTACACACCCTGTCTCAGACTGCTTCTGTTTGACAGGCTGCTACTGCTACACTCCCTATCTCAGACTGCTTCTGCTTGACAGGCTGCTACTGCTACACACCCTGTCTCAGACTGCTTCTGTTTGACAGGCTGCTACTGCTGCACTCCCTATCTCAGACTGCTTCTGCTTGACAGGCTGCTACTGCTACACACCCTGTCTCAGACTGCTTCTGTTTGACAGGCTGCTACTGCTGCACTCCCTATCTCAGACTGCTTCTGCTTGACAGGCTGCTACTGCTGCCTACTGGGGAACAGTGGGTTAACTGCCTTGTTCAGGGGCAGAACAACAGATTTTTTACCTTGTCAGCTCGGGGATTCAATCCAGAAACCATAGTCCAACGCTCTGACCACTAGACTACTGTCGTGGCAGAATCAGATTTAGCTAAGTAACATAGATAGATAAGATGTTATTTTCATCATATGCTTGTGAGATACTTGTCATTAGAATCTTCTGAGCTAGGGATTGGAGAGGTACGGCTTGTCTTCATAAGTCAATGTATCTGTTAAACCATGTGGTACTAAGTAGAATATCAGAAGGGGAGGAGGACAGAGTGGAACGTTGGTTTCTTATGGGAACGTTGTTTGTAACTATTCCTAAACCATGTGAAGGGATGGAGTTATTAATTGGGGAACCAGTTAGTAATCTCATACAATGTAACGGTTGTTCTCCTCCTCGTCTGAGGAGGAGCATGGATCGGACCAAAACGCAGCTTGTGTGGAATACATGAAGAATTTATTTAAACAAGACGAACACGAAACACACTTGATAAATTACAAAATAACAAAACGACGTAGACCGACCTGAACATGAGAACTTACATAACACGAAGAACGCACGAACAGGAACAGACTAAACAAACGAAACAGTCCCGTGTGGCACATACACAGACACGGAAGACAATCACCCACAAACAAACGGTGTGAACAGCCTACCTTAATATGGTTCTCAATCAGAGGAAACGTAAAACACCTGCCCCTGATTGAGAACCATATCAGGCTAATTAACAATGAACCTAAACATAGAAACACATAACATAGAATGCCCACCCAGCTCACGTCCTGACCATACTAAACAAAGACAAAATAAAGGAAATAAGGTCAGGAACGCCTGTACGCCAGTCACTCCCTACTTTTCTCATAGGGGGAAGGAGTTTGGCCGTGTTTGGAACCATTGTATGTCCACTCTGAGGTTGCCCTTATCTTGACCTAGTATTTGACCTAAGGGGCTCACTGTCTGATTTTGAGTTTGTCCAGGTTTGGGAGTATCTAGAAATGACAATTGATATATGCCATTGGATGAGGTAATGTTTTGGTAGACAGTGAAGTATCAAGCATGAGATTTAAACCTTGTCTTGGGAGATCAAACTGAACGATGATTTATAGCTGATGCTGTCTAGCGATAGGATACTCCTCTTTCGGGTAAAGGATTCTTTGTAAGTTGAGAGGGGTGTATCTTGGCTATAAATGAAACTAAGAATTGTTTTGTAAGGACTCTCAGAGAATTCATTTATAGACACCGAATTGATCTGAGAGTCATTAAAGGGCTTTGGTGAAGCTTGTATATATATTAAAGATGGAATATATAATTGAACTCTGACTTGTGTGTGGTTGGCTCTCTCTCTCTCTTTATTGAGTAATACAGGAAATGATCACGACACTACCTGTGCTGACGTTTTCTTCCAAAGGCAGTTGGAACTCGGTGGTGAGTGTTGCAACTGAGGACAGACAATGTTTACATGCTACGCACTTCAGCACTTGGCGATCCCATTCTGTGAGCTTGTGTGGCCTACCACTTCATGGCTTAGCCGTTGTTGCTCCTAGACTTTTCCACTTCAAAATAACAGCGCTTACAGTTGACAGGGGAAGCTCTTGCAGGGCAGAAATTTGAAAAACTGACTTGTTGGAAGGTAGCATCCTATGACAGTGCCACGTTGAAAGTCACTGAGCTCTTCAATAAGGCCATTCTACTGCCAATGTTTGACTTTTAAGATTGCATGGCTGTGTGCTCAATTTTATACAACTGCCAGCAACGGGCGTGGCTGAAATAGCAGAATCCACTAATTTGAAGGGTTATCCACATCCTTTTGGCCATGTAGTGTATATAACTACCACTGCACAGGGAACAGTAGTATTAATCAATACATGTATTGTAATGTAGCGACCATTCCTTCATAAGCATGTAAACTCAGCAAAAAAAGAAACGTCCCGTTTTCAGGACCCTGTCTTTCAAAGATAATTCGTAAAAATCCCAAAATCTTCACAGATCTTCATTGTAAAGGGTTTAAACACTGTTTCCCATGCTTGTTCAATGAACCATAAACAATTAATGAACATGCAAATGTGGAATGGTCGTTAAGACACTAACAGCTTACAGACGGTAGGCAATTAAGGTCCTAGTTATGAAAACTTAGGACACTAAAGAGGCTGACTCTGACTACTGACTCTGAAAAACACCAAAAGAAAGATGCCCAGGGTCCCTGCTCATCTGCGTGAATGTGCCTTAGGCATGCTGCAAGGGGGCAAAAAATTGCAATGCCCGTACATTGAGATGCCTAAGACAGCGCTACAGGGAGACAGGACGGACAGCTGATCATCCTCGCAGTGGCAGACCAGGTGTAACAACACAGGATCGGTACATCCGAACATCACACCTGCGGGACAGGTACAGAATGGCAACAACAACTGCCCGAGTTACACCAGGAACGCACAATCCCTCCATCAGGGCTCAGACTGTCCACAATTTGCTGAGAGAGGCTGGACTGAGGGCTTGTAGGCCTATTGTAAGGCAGGTCCTCACCAGACATCACTGGCAACAACGTTGCCTATGGGCACAAACCCACCATCGCTGGATCAGACAGGACTGGCAAAAAGTGCTCTTCACTGACGAGTCGTGGTTTTGTCTCACCAGGGGACAAAGGAATGAGCGTTACACGGAGGCCTGTGCTCTGGAGCGGGATCGATTTGGAGGTGGAGGGTCCGTCATGGTCAATGGACTGAGCTTGTTGTCATTGCAGGCAATCTCAATGCTGTACGTTACAGGGAAGACATCCTCCTCCCTCATGTGGTACCCTTCCTGCAGGCTCTTCCTAAAATGACCCTCCAGCATGACAGTGCCACCAGCCATACTGCTCGTTCTGTGCGTTATTTCCTGCAAGACAGGACTGTCAGTGTTCTGCCATGGCCAGCGAAGAGTCCGGATCTCAATCCCATTGAACACGTCTGGGACCTGTTGGATCTGAGGGTCAGGGCTAGGGCCATTCCCCCCGAAATGTCCGGGAACTTGCAGGTGCCTTGGTGGAAGAGTGGGGTAACATCTCACAGCAAGAACTGGCAAATCTGGTGCAGTCCATGAGGAGGAGATGCACTGCAGTACTTAATGCAACTGGTGGCCACACCAGATACTGAATGTTACTTTTGATTTTGACCCCCCCCCCTTTGTTCAGGGACACATTATTCCATTTCTGTTAGTCACATATCTGTGGAACTTGTTCAGTTTATGTCTCAGTTGTTGAATCTTGTTATGTTCATACAAATATTTACATGCTAAGTTTGCTGAAAATAAACACAGTTGACAGAGAGAGGACGTTTCTTTTTCTGCTGAGTTTATATCTCCTCCTCACAGGATTATGTATGTACAGGTAACTGCCAAAATAAAGGAAACACTTGAGTAAATGAGGGATACAAAGTATATTGAAAGCAGGTACTTCCACACAGGTTCCTGAGTTAACTAAGCAATTAACATCCTATCATGCTTAGGGTTATGTATAAAAATGCCCAGTTGCTACCATGGCTAGAAGAAGAGATCTCATTGTGTGTGTGTGTGTGTGTGTGTGTGTGTGTGTGGTGTGTGTGTGTGTGTGTGTGTGTGTGTGTGTGTGTGTGTGTGTGTGTGTGTGTGTGTGTGTGTGTGTGTGTGTGTGTGTGTGTGTGTGTGTGTGTGTGTGTGTGTGTGTGTGTGTGTGTGTGTGTGTGTGTGTGTGTGTGTCTGCCTTAGTCACCAGATCTCAACCCAATTGAAACTTATGGGAGATTCTGAGACAGTATTTTCCACCACCATCAACAAAACACCAAATGATGGAATTTCTCATGGAGGAATGGTGTCGCATCCCTCCAAGAGTTCCAGACACTTGTAGAATCTATGATAAGGCACACTGAAGCTGTTCTAGCGGCTCGTGGTGCCCAACGCCCTATTAAGACACTTTATGTTGGTGTTTCCTTTATTTTGGCAGTTACTTGTATTTACATGTGTGTACAATTCCTTACAATTAGTGAGCTTTAACAGAAAATATGTCAACATTTTTACCAGATAAGGTACACATCTAATTAGTTATCCTAATTAGCTTTCTTTCATCAACATCAGCACTTCTACACACCAACATCCTCCTTCATTCATTTCCTTTAGATGACATGATGCTCTTCTTCAATAGGAAGGTTGAAGACATCCGCAGCTTCCTGAACCAACCTCTTGTTCATACTTTTAACCTGCGTCTCAAATGGAACCCTATTCTCTACCAGGGCCCATAGTAGTGCACTATGGAGTGAACAAGGTTCAATTTGGGCTGTAGTCAGTACCTCAACCCTGCAGCCACCCAAGAGGCCCCTCCCAGTCTGTCTTCATGCTAACCTCTCAGCGAGGAAGACATTTAACAGGCTGATGCCCCACTGTCAGACCACCTGTCCACCTGAAAATATGCCTTTAACCTAACCATTCTCCTGCCTGTCTGCCTACGTCTCCCATGATGCCCCTCAGCCTAACCCTCCTCTTGCCTGTCTGCCTACGTCTCCCATGATGCACCTCAACCTAACCCTTCTCCTGCCTGTCTGCATACGTCTCCCATGATGCACCTCAGCCTAACTCTCCTGCTGCCTGTCTGTCTACGTCTCCCATGATGCACCTCAACCTAACCCTTCTCCTGCCTGTCTGCCTACGTCTCCCATGATGCCCCTCAGCCTAACCCTCCTCCTGCCTGTCTGCCTACGTCTCCCATGATGCACCTCAACCTAACCCTTCTCCTGCCTGTCTGCATACGTCTCCCATGATTCACCTCAACCTAACCCTCATTTTTTCTGTCTGCCTACGTCTCCCATGACTCACCTCAACCTAACCCTCCTCTTTTCTGTCTGCCTACGTCTCCCATGACTCACCTCAACCTAACCCTCCTCTTTTCTGTCTGCCTACGTCTCCCATGACTCACCTCAACCTAACCCTCCTCCTGCCTGTCTGCCTACGTCTCCCATGACTCACCTCAACCTAACCCTCCTATTTTCTGTCTGCCTACGTCTCCCATGACTCACCTCAACCTAACCCTCCTCCTGCCTGTCTGCATACACCTCACATGACGCACCTCTTCTATAAGCAACAGCCTGACCACTAGCTACCTTCCCGCTGCCTTTCAAATATCATCATGTCTACTGATACTTGCCTACTTGGTAACCATAGGAACCGCCCCCCACATACACACATAAACACACACACACACAGGTGAGGTGAGGATCCGACCATACACCATTCTCAGATCATCTTCCCTGTGTTACCTCATATCACCTGTGACAGCTGGAATGAACAGACCCCTGCAGTAGTCTAGTGAAGCAACACCGTCTGCTGTATTGTGACGACTTGCTATTAAAACCCTAACAAGTATGGAAAAAGCTCTGGTAACCTGATTATTACACTGGAATTACAAAACTAACTGTGCTAGATATTTCACCAACATATCAGATCATATTGATCATATGGGAATGCAGCATAGAACTAAAACACTCCCCGGCTATAGAATATATTAAACACCAGGTACAGAGAACCACCTTCATGGAGACATGAACATTGTTATTACATGCAAAGTGATTCTCCCCTTAAGGTGAATAAAAATCTTAGTGGAAATGAAATCTCACCGGGCTGGAAGGTAAGTAACTTCATAACTATTCAAGATACACAGGCACGGACAGAGATGAGATTTAACACTTTGCTAATGTTTGGTACACATTAAAACTAAATATTGGTTCATCGATCTTATCTCTAAATGAACTAATGGGAATTCTGAATATTCAACAACTGAAACATATTTTCATATAGGATGCCATTTGTAAATTGTCACAAAGCAATGGAAATGGTGAAGCCTCAGTTAAACACACCAAGGTTATGGTTAAATATTTCATAATAACTATCTCATGGACTGAAGGACTTCAACAGCATCCCAAATTGAAAGATAACATTTAATCAAGCGGAAGAGTTCATTCCTTGGTGTTAATCTTCCCGATCGAGGCACATTTTCATCACAATAGACCAGTTGGCTGTGACCCCAAACAGGCCCTGGTTTCCAAACTGAACTGAAACGTGTTCATATTGAATATAATATTCACATTATATTTGGGACTTCAAACCCGGTTCCCAGAACAATATCTCAACCAAAATAATGAGCCATTCATACAGCATGGCCATTAGCAGCTATCAGCATAATGCTAACTGTATGGACACAATAAAGCTGGGAGATCTGGTGGCTTTCAGTGGACGGCACTATATCAAATCCGCTAGCCTTGTAAAACCTATTGCTAAATTCATTATCCAGTCCAATAAAATTCTCCTCCGCTATAGAATACCACACAAAGGCCCAAGATGCTGGGTTTATGAGACACACTGAAGTTAATTTAGAGAAAGATTCATTAATTCAGATGATTGGATGCTCCTACTCTGTCTCACAGCCCCATAATTCTCCCACATTATCAGGGAGGAAGGGGAGAGGAAATTCACTCCAATACTTGAATCCCATTCCATACACAGGGCAAATACACTCCACAATGCTTGTAAATGAAAGGAGCCAATGTCACACATGGCCCGTCTCTAATGGGATATTAAAGGAGGTTAAGAGTAACCATGCAAAACACTCCAAAGGTCACCGTCACAATGACTGGATGAGGGAAACCGGGGGGAGGGAGGGAGGGAGGGAGGAGGGAGGGAGGGAGGGAGAGGAGAGAGAGAGAGAGAGAGAGAGAGAGAGAGAGAGAGAGAGAGAGAGAGAGAGAGAGAGAGAGAGAGAGAGAGAGAGAGAGAGAGAGAGAGAGAGAGAGAGAGAGAGAGAGAGAGAGAGAGAGAGAGAGAGAGAGAGAGAGAGAGAGAGAGAGAGAGAGAGAGAGAGAGAGAGAGAGAGAGAGAGAGAGAGAGAGAGAGAGAGAGAGAGAGAGAGAGAGAGAGAGAGAGAGAGAGAGAGTGTATGCACTCAGGGCTAACCTAGATGAATGACAGGTAGCTGCTGGATGGAAGGTGAAACACTAATTTAAGTTCATTCATTTGTCAGAGAGAAAATAACCTTTCCTTGATGTTCGTATCATAACATTATAAAGAAAAAAGTATTTGAGGAGATTGTTAACAATGAGTATAATATGTGCATATTCAACACCAACAATGACAAAACAACATGTTCGTTTGGTTGGAAAGACTATTACAAACCAGTCTGTTGTGTCTTGAGTCACGCCCACTAAATCTCCTCTCTTCCAAGCATGGGATTTTTGCTCAATATTTACCAGACCCCCTCCTCACAACCCACAGAGTTCAAACTCAAACAGTGATATCACACCAATTTCCGAGAGAGTGGCTATTTTCTGCCTTTGAAGCGATTTCCAAGTCTCCGAGTATTTGCCTTCCTGTTGCGACAGAGCCTAAAATACAGGCTGACATCCTCCGCTCAGTACTGGAGCATATGCAACGCTGCTGGCCTGCAGAGAACCCCCACGGAGCTGCCGGCGCTCACATCATTGTGTTAAATGTAGAGCTGGCATGCACACCAGGCGACCGTCAAAGAACACACTCTTCCTCACTCTCCCTCACTCTCTCCCCCTTCATTGGACCAGCACAAACACACATTTAGATCTGTGGTTGCTTTTGACTCTCTGTGGTGGTTTCACTGTGCTGTTACAGGGATGGACTGTCAGTGTCACACTGTTTTAAAGGACTGTAGAGAAAGTGGTGACGTTTCCTCCCTAACAGAGGTCATTGACTCCATTTTACTCCGTCTCCGTCATGGTTATCCCAGCAGGACAGGGTCAAATGGACTGTCCACTTGAGCCATGCCAAATGAATAGATAGATTTTAAATAATAAAATGTTCTCCTACAATTTCAGTTCTAGAGGTGGAGCTGAACGGTTCACATTTTCTCCACTTCTTTTATTAGTTTGAATTTTCCTTTGTAGACAATACAATCAACATGTACAATATTGTTCCGTTATTTTATTACATGGAAAACAAAGCAACTAGTAGCTACAGTAACAATTTCCAATAGGTTGCATATTCTTGGGTACAGTAGAGAAATGTCCCTATCCTCATCTGTGTTACTTTCTACCGTTAGCTACCACTGTCTTGAACCATGGCCATTAGCTACCACTGCCTTGAACCATGGCCATTAACTACCACTGTCTTGAACCATGGCCATTAGCTACCACTGCCTTGAACCATGGCCATTAGCTACCACTGTCTTGAACCATGGCCATTAGCTACCGCTGCCTTGAACCATGGCCATTAGCTACCACTGCCTTGAACCATGGCCATTAGCTCCCACTGCCTTGAACCATGGCCATTAGCTCCCACTCCCTTGAACCATGGCCATTAGCTACCACTGTCTTGAACCATGGCCATTAGCTCCCACTCTCTTGAACCATGGCCATTAGCTCCCACTGCCTTGAACCATGACCATTAGCTACAACTGCCTTGAACCATGGCCATTAGCTACCACTGTCTTGAACCATGGCCATTAGCTACCACTGTCTTGAACCATGGCCATTAGCTACCACTGTCTTGAACCATGGCCATTAGCTACCACTGCCTTGAACCATGGCCATTAACTACCACTGTCTTGAACCATGGCCATTAGCTACCACTGTCTTGAACCATGGCCATTAGCTACCACTGCCTTGAACCATGGCCATTAGCTACCACTGCCTTGAACCATGGCCATTAACTACCACTGTCTTGAACCATGGCCATTAGCTACCACTGCCTTGAACCATGGCCATTAGCTACCACTGTCTTGAACCATGGCCATTAGCTACCACTGCCTTGAACCATGGCCATTAGCTACCACTGCCTTGAACCATGGCCATTAGCTACCACTGTCTTGAACGATGGCCATTAGCTACCACTGTCTTGAACCATGGCCATTAGCTACCACTGCCTTGAACCATGGCCATTAACTACCACTGTCTTGAACCATGGCCATTAGCTACCACTGCCTTGAACCATGGCCATTAGCTACCACTGCCTTGAACCATGGCCATTAGCTACCCCTGTCTTGAACCATGGCCATTAGCTCCCACTGCCTTGAACCATGGCCATTAGCTACCACTGCCTTGAACCATGGCCATTAGCTAACACTGCCTTGAACCATGGCCATTAGCTACCACTGCCTTGAACCATGGCCATTAGCTACCACTGTCTTGAACCATGGCCATTAGCTACCACTGTCTTGAACCATGGCCATTAGCTACCACTGTCTTGAACCATGGCCATTAGCTACCACTGCCTTGAACCATGGCCATTAGCTACAACTGCCTTGAACCATGGCCATTAGCTCCCACTGCCTTGAACCATGGCCATTAGCCCCCACTGCCTTGAACCATGGCCATTAGCTACCACTGTCTTGAGAAATGGCCATTAGCTACCACTGCCTTGAACCATGGCCATTAGCTACCCACTGCCTTGAACCATGGCCATTAGCTACCACTGTCTTGAACCATGGCCATTAGCTATCCCTGTCTTGAACCATGGCCATTAGCTACCACTGTCTTGAACCATGGCCATTAGCCTACCACTGTCTTGAACCATGGCCATTAGCTACCACTGTCTTGAACCATGGCCATTATCTACCACTCTCTTGGATCATGGCCATTGGCTACCACTGTCTTGGATCATGGCCATTGGCTACCACTGTCTTGGATCATGGCCATTGGCTACCACTGTCTTGGATCATGGCCATTGGCTACCACTGTCTTGGATCATGGCCATTAGCTACCACTGCCTTGAACCATGGCCATTAGCTACCACTGCCTTGGAGCATAGCCATTAGCTACCACTGTCTTGGAGCATGGCCATTAGCTACCACTGTCTTGGAGCATAGCCATTAGCTACCACTGTCTTGGAGCATGGCCATTAGCTACCACTGTCTTGGAGCATGGTCACTAGCTACCACTGCCTTGAACCATGGCCATTATCTACCACTGTCTTGAACCATGGCCATTAGCTACCACTGTCTTGAACCATGGCCATTAGCTACCACTGCCTTGAACCATGGCCATTAGCTACCACTGTCTTGGACCATGGCCATTAACTACCACTGCTTTAAACCATGGCCATTAGCTACCACTGTCTTGGACCATGGCCATTAGCTACCACTGTCTTGGACCATGGCCATTAACTACCACTGCCTTAAACCATGGCCATTAACTACCACTGTCTTGGACCATGGCCATTAACTACCACTGCCTTAAACCATGGCCATTAGCTACCACTGTCTTGGATCATGGCCATTAGCTACCACTGTCATGGAGCATGGCCATTAGCTACCACTGCCTTGGATCATGGCCACCATTGAGCATGACTGCCTGGATAAAGCTCTATGGCCTAGAGGTTAGGAGGAGTGTTCACTGTAGACCCATAGCAGCTTATAGCATTAATGAGAGATGTGTGAAGGAAAAGGAGAGGGAGAAAGGGAAAGAGCTTTTTGACTGACCTACCCTGAAAGTAGTACTGTCCAAGCTCCTCTGATGCCAAGCTAAGTCAACCACTGTTTCATTCTCCCTCCACATTTCAACATGAACCCTGGACAATAAGCATTAATATGGTATTGTTGTCTGTTATGACTACACTCAATCTACAATACTGGGAGTAATACCAGGCATTCTCTTGCCACCTAATAGAACAACCAGGGAAAATGCTGTGATAAGACTCCAATGCCACATTGACAGTTCACCACAAGCACAGAGAGGACAGGGACAGTGATCTAATGTCACACTGGAAACATGTGATTGACTCTCCAGTCTTAAAATAACAGAATTCTGAAGGTGTAATTCCTCCAGCCCTCTGCGAGGGACGGGGAGCCCAGATGACTCCTGAGGAAAAGAGGGAGGCTGAGTGTTGAAGTGTTCTGTGTTCCTTCGCTGCCTGGGAGATTGACAAGTGGAAGCTGAGAGAGAGAAGATTAAAGCAGCTGTCTGATGATCCAGACAATAAGCATGTTACTTTGTGTAGGAAAACATCAAATCAAAGTCTATTTGTCACGTGCGCCGAATACCACAGGTGTAGACCTTACAGTGAAATGCTTACTTACAAGCCCTAACCAACAGTGCAATTTTTAAGTAAAAAATAGGTATTAGGTAAACAATAGATAAGTAAAGAAATTTAAAAACAGTAAAATGTGTAAGGGCTGTCGTTCTCCTCTTCCTCAAATGAGGAGAGGATGTTAAGGCTGTCGCTCTCCTCATCCTCGGATGAGGTGAGGAGAGAAGGATCTTCAGACCAAAATGCGGTTTGCGGGAAATAAGCCATCTTTTATTATATAAACGACAAAACTGAATAATGATGGCAACACGAAAACAAACACTTTAACAAACTTACAAAATAACAAAACGACGTAGAACGAAACCTGAACATAAACTTACATAACTGAACGTAAACTCACGAACAGGAAACAGACGACATCGAAACGTAATGAACAGCCAAACAGTCCCATATGTGAAAATACATCGAACACGAGAGACATCACAGGAGACAATCACCCACAAACAAACAGTGAGAACGCCCTACCTAAATATGACTCTTAATTAGAGGAAAACGCAAACCACCTGCCTCTAATCAAGAGCCATACCAGGTAACCCAAAACCAACATAGAAACAGATAACATAGACTGCCCACCCAAAACACATGCCCTGACCATAAACACATAAAAAAACAACATAAAACAGGTCAGGACTGTTACAGAACCCCCCCTCAAGGTGCGAACGCCGGGCGCACCAGCACAAAGTCCAGGGGAGGGTCTGGGTGGGCAGTTGACCACGGTGGTGGCTCCGGCTCAGGACGCTCTCCCCACACCACCATAGTCACTCCCCTCTTCTGTCTACCCCTTCCACTGACCACCCTAAAACTACCTTCCCCTAAATAAACAGCCAGCACCGGGACAAGGGGCAGCACCGGGACAAGGGGTAGCACCGGGACAAGGGGCAGCACCGGAACAAGGGGCAGCACCAGGAAAAGGACCAGCACCGGAATAAGGGGCAGCACCGGGACAAGGGGCAGCACCGGGACAAGGGGCGGCACCGGGACAAGGGGCAGCACCGGGACAAGGGGCAACACCGGGACAAGGGGCAGCACCGGGACAAGGGGCAGCACCGGGACAAGGGGCAGCACCGGGACAAGGGGCAGCACCGGGACAAGGGGCAGCACCGGGACAAGGGGCAGCACCGGGACAAGGGGCAGATCCCGGCTGAAGGACTCTGGCAGGTCCTGGCTGAGGGACTCTGGCAGGTCCTGGCTGGACGGCTCTGGCAGGTCCTGGCTGGACGGCTCTGGCAGGTCCTGGCTGGACGGCTCTGGCAGGTCATAGCAGGACGGCTCTGGCAGGTCATAGCAGGACGGCTCTGGCAGGTCCTGGCTGGACGGCTCTGGCAGGTCCTGGCTGGACGGCTCTGGCAGGTCCTGGCTGGACGGCTCTGGCAGGTCCTGGCTGGACGGCTCTGGCAGGTCCTGGCTGGACGGCTCTGGCTGGTCATGGCAGGACGGCTCTGGCTGGTCATGGCAGGACGGCTCTGGCTGGTCATGGCTCGCTGGCGGCTCTGGCAGATCCTGTCTGGTTGGCGGCTCTGGTAGATCCTGTCTGGTTGGCGGCTCTGGCAGATCCTGTCTGGTTGGCGGCTCTGGCAGATCCTGTCTGGTTGGCGGCTCTGGCAGATCCTGTCTGGTTGGCGGCTCTGGCAGATCCTGTCTGGCGGGCGGCTCTAGCGGCTCCTGTCTGGCGGGCGGCTCTAGCGGCTCCTGTCTGGCGGACGGCTCTGTAGGCTCATGGCAGACGGGCGGCTTTGCAGGCTCATGACAGACGGGCGGCTTTGCAGGCTCATGGCAGACGGATGGCTCAGACGGCGCTGGGGAGACGGATGGCTCAGATGGCGCTGGGGAGACGGATGGCTCAGATGGCGCTGGGGAGACGGATGGCTCAGATGGCGCTGGGGAGACGGATGGCTCAGATGGCGCTGGGGAGACGGATGGCTCTGTAGGGAGGAGAAGGAGAGACAGCCTGGTGCGTGGTCTAGGCACTGGCTGCGCTGGAGAGGAGGAAACAGCAGGAGAGAGAACCCGGAGAGACAGCCTGGTACGGGGGGCTGCCACCGGAGGACTGGTACATGGAGGTGGCACCGGGTCTACCGGACCGTGAAGGAGGACACGTGCTCTTGAGCACCGAGCCTCCCCAACCCTACCAGGTTGAATGATCCCCGTAGCCCTGCCAGTGCAGCGAGGTGGAATAGCCCGCACTGGCCTATGCAGGCGAACCGGGGACACCACCTGTAAGGCTGGTGCCATGTACGCCGGCCCGAGGAGACGTACTGGAGGCCAGATACGTTGGGCCGGCTTCATGACATCCGGCTCGATGCCCAACCTAGCCCTCCCAGTGCGGCAAGGTGGAATAGCCCGCACTGGGCTAAGCACGCGTACTGGGGACACCGTGCGCTTTACCGCATAACACAGTGTCTTACCAGTACGACGCCTTCTACCTCCACGGTAAGCACGGGGAGTTGGCTCGGGTATCCTACCCGGCTTTGCCACACTCCTCGTGTGCCCCCCCCCCAAGAAATTTTTTGGTCTGACTCACGGGCTCCCAACCGCGTCGTCGCGCTGCCTCCTCATACCAGCGCCTCTCAGCCTTCGCTGCCTCCAACTCCTCCTTTGGACGGCGATATTCCCCTGGTTGAGCCCAAGGTCCTCTACCGTCCAGGATCTCCTCCCAAGTCCAGAAGTCCTTGTTGCTCCGTAGAGCATTCCCATACCGCTTGGTCTTAGCGTGGTGGGTGATTCTGTTAAGGCTGTCGCTCTCCTCATCCTCGGATGAGGTGAGGAGAGAAGGATCTTCAGACCAAAATGCGGTTTGCGGGAAATAAGCCATCTTTTATTATATAAACGACAAAACTGAATAATGATGGCAACACGAAAACAAACACTTTAACAAACTTACAAAATAACAAAACGACGTAGAACGAAACCTGAACATAAACTTACATAACTGAACGTAAACTCACGAACAGGAAACAGACGACATCGAAACGTAATGAACAGCCAAACAGTCCCATATGTGAAAATACATCGAACACGAGAGACATCACAGGAGACAATCACCCACAAACAAACAGTGAGAACGCCCTACCTAAATATGACTCTTAATTAGAGGAAAACGCAAACCACCTGCCTCTAATCAAGAGCCATACCAGGTAACCCAAAACCAACATAGAAACAGATAACATAGACTGCCCACCCAAAACACATGCCCTGACCATAAACACATAAAAAAACAACATAAAACAGGTCAGGACTGTTACAGAGGAGAGAAGGATCAGTTGACCAAAATGCAGCATTTGGGAAATAAGCCATCTCTTTATTTAACACGACGATGGCAACACGAAAAAACAAAACACTTTCAAAATACAAAACAAGAAAACGACGTAGACGAAAAACCTGAACATGAACTTACATAACTAACGTAAAACTCACGGACAGGAACAGACTACATCAAAACGAAACGAACAGCCAAACAGTCCCGTATGGTACATACATTCGACGACACGGAAGACAATCACCCACAAACAAACAGTGAGAACACCCTACCTAAATATGACTCTTAATTAGAGGAGAACGCAAAACACCTGCCTCTAATTAAGAGCCATACCAGGCAACCAAAACCAACATAGAAACAGAAAACATAGACTGCCCACCCAAAACACACGCCCTGACCATAAACACATACAAAAACAACATAAAACAGGTCAGGACCGTTACAGAACCCCCCCCTCAAGGTGCGAACGCCGGGCGCACCAGCACAAAGTCCAGGGGAGGGTCCGGGTGGGCAGTTGACCACGGTGGTGGCTCAGGCTCTGGACGCTGTCCCCACACCACCATAGTCACTCCCCGCTTCTGTCTTCCCCTCCCAATGACCACCCTAAAACTAACATCCCCTAAATGAACGGCCAGCACCGGGAGAAGGGGCAGCACCGGGAGAAGGGGCAGCACCGGGACAAGGGGCAGCACCGGGACAAGGGGTAGCACCGGGACAAGGGGCAGCACCGGGACAAGGGGCAGCACCGGGACAAGGGGCAGCACCAGGATAAGGGGCAGCACCAGGATAAGGGGCAGCACCAGGATAAGGGGCAGCACCGGGATAAGGGGCAGCACCGGGACAAGGGGCAGCACCGGGACAAGGGGCAGCACCGGGACAAGGGGCAGCACCGGGACAAGGGGCAGCACCGGGACAAGGGGCAGCACCGGGATAAGGGGCAGCACCGGGACAAGGGGCAGGTCCCGGCTGATATACTCAGGCAAATCCTGACTGAACGGCTCTCGACGCTCATGGCTGGCTGACGGCTCTCGACGCTCATGGCTGGCTGACGGCTCACGACGCTCATGGCTGGCTGACGGCTCTCGACGCTCATGGCTGGCTGACGGCTCTCGACGCTCATGGCTGGCTGACGGCTCTCGACGCTCATGGCTGGCTGACGGCTCTCGACGCTCATGGCTGGCTGACGGCTCTCGACGCTCATGGCAGGCTGACGGCTCTCGACGCTCATGGCAGGCTGACGGCTCTCGACGCTCATGGCTCTCTGACGGCTCTGGCTGCTCATGGCTCGCTGGCGGCTCTGGCAGATCCTGTCTGGTTGGCGGCTCTGGCAGATCCTGTCTGGTTGGCGGCTCTGGCAGATCCTGTCTGGTTGGCGGCTCTGGCAGATCCTGTCTGGTTGGCGGCTCTGGCAGCTCCTGTCTGGTTGGCGGCTCTAGCGGCTCCTGTCTGGCGTGCGGCTCTAGCGGCTCCTGTCTGGCGTGCGGCTCTAGCGGCTCCTGTCTGGCAGACGGCTCTGTAGGCTCATGGCAGACGGGCGGCTTAGCAGGCTCATGGCAGACGGGCGGCTTTGCAGGCTCATTGCAGACGGATGGCTCAGACGGCGCTGGGGAGACGGATGGCTCAGATGGCGCTGGGGAGACGGATGGCTCAGATGGCGCTGGGGAGACGGATGGCTCAGATGGCGCTGGGGAGACGGATGGCTCTGGCCGGATACGGCGCACTGTAGACCTGGTGCGTGGTGCCGGAACTGGAGGCACCGGGCTAAGGATAAGCACCTTCCTACTAGTGCGGGGAGCAGGGACAGGGCACACTGTACTCTCAAAGCCCACTCTATACCTGATGCGAGGTACCGGCACTGGTGACACCGGGCTGAGGACAAGCACATCAGGATTAGTAGGGGGAGAAGATACAGTGTGTACAGGGCTCTGGAGACGCACAGGAGGCTTAGTGCGTGGTGCCGGAACTGGAGGCACCGAACTGGATACACGCACTACAGAGAGAGTGCGTGGAGGAGGAACAGGGCTCAGGAGACGCACTGGTAGCCTAGTGCGTAGTGTAGGCAATGTAGGTACTAGGCTGGGGCGGGGAGGTGGCGCCGGAAATACCGGACCGTGGAGGCGTACTGGCACTCTTGAGCATTGAGCCTGCCCAACCCTACCTGGTTGAATGCTCCCGGTCACCCAACCAGTGCGGGGAGGTGGAATAACCCGCACCGGCCTATGTAGGCGAACCGGGGAAACCATGCGTAAGGCAGGTGCCATGTATGCCGGCCCGAGGAGACGCACTGGAGACCAGACGCGTTGAGCCGGCCTCATGACACCTGGCTCAATACCCAATCTAGCCCTGCCAGTGCGGGGTGGTGGAATAACCCGCACTGGGCTATGCACTCGTACAGGAGACACCGTGCGCTCTACTGCGTAACACGGCGCCTGCCCGTACTCCCGCTCTCCACGGTAAGCCTGGGAAGTGGGCGCAGGTCTCCTACCTGCCCTTGGCCCACTACCTCTTAGCCCCCCTCCAAGAAATTTTTGGGTGTTACTTACGGGCTTTTTGGGCTTCCGTGCCAGACGCGTTCCCTCATAACTCCGGTTCCTCTCTCCGGTAGCCTCTGCTCTCCTCAGTGCCTCCAGCTGTTCCCATGGGAGGCGATCCCTACCAGCCAGGATCTCCTCCCATGTGTAGCAACCTTTTCCGTCCAATATATCGTCCCAAGTCCATTGCTCCTTCTTTTCCTGTCCCTTACTCCGTTGAGTTTTCCCTTGCCGCTTGGTCCTAGCGTGGTGGGTGATTCTGTAAGGGCTGTCGTTCTCCTCTTCCTCAAATGAGGAGAGGAGAGAAGGATCAGTAGACCAAAATGCAGCATTTGGGAAATAAGCCATCTCTTTATTTAACACGACGATGGCAACACGAAAAAACAAAACACTTTCAAAATACAAAACAAGAAAACGACGTAGACGAAAAACCTGAACATGAACTTACATAACTAACGTAAAACTCACGGACAGGAACAGACTACATCAAAACGAAACGAACAGCCAAACAGTCCCGTATGGTACATACATTCGACGACACGGAAGACAATCACCCACAAACAAACAGTGAGAACACCCTACCTAAATATGACTCTTAATTAGAGGAGAACGCAAAACACCTGCCTCTAATTAAGAGCCATACCAGGCAACCAAAACCAACATAGAAACAGAAAACATAGACTGCCCACCCAAAACACACGCCCTGACCATAAACACATACAAAAACAACATAAAACAGGTCAGGACCGTTACAAAATGACAGTGAAAATAACAGTAGCGAGGCTGTATACAGGTGGTACCGGTACAGAGTCCATGTGTGGGGGCACCGGTTAGTCGGGCTAATTGAGGTAATATGTACATGAATGTATAGTTAAAGTGACTATGCATAGATGATAAACAGAGAGTAGCTGCAGCAGGACACAATGCAAATAGTCTGGGTAGCCATTTGATTACCTGTTCAGGAGTCTTATGGCTTGGGGGTAAAAACTGTTGATAAGCCTTTTGGTCCTAGACTTGGCCCTCCGGTACCGCTTGCCATGTGGTAGTAGAGAGAACAGTCTATGACTGGGATGGCTGGGGTCTTTGACAATTTTTATGGCCTTCCTCTGACACCGCCTGGTGTAGAGGTCCTGGATGGCAGGCAGCTTAGCCCCAGTGATGTACTGGGCTGTACACATTACCCTCTGTAGTGCCTTGCGGTCGGAGGCCGAGCAGTTGCCGTACCAGGCAGTGATGCAACCAGTCAGGATGCTCTCGATGTTGCAGCTGGAGAACCTTTTGAGGATCTGAGGACCCATGCCAAATCTTTTCAGTCTCCTGAGGGGGAATAGGTTTTGTCATGGCCTCTTTACCAACTGAATAAGAGAAGCAGACAAGTGGAGGTCAGTGTAAATGTGCACATTGTGATTTTGCCCTTCAAAGAAATAAACTGCATTATCTTGACAAGGCAGTCAACATGGATATCACTCTGACAGACAGGAGAGCTATGCTATAGACAACATTATCATATTTAGTGAATATCACTCTGACAGACAGGAGAGCTATGCTATAGACAACATTATCATATTTAGTGGATATCACTCTGACAGACAGGAGAGCTATGCTATAGACAACATTATCATAATTAGTGTGTACAGTCTGTCTCAATCTGTAGCAGGTGGTATATAGACCCATGGGAGTATCCGTTAGGGCTAATTTATTAGACGTATTGCACACAATGTAAACGTGGATAGTTGTTGTCCTTATGCATTTAGCAAGAGGTAAATCAAGTACTCATAGCTATATCCCCACACAAACATATAGGCCCTCAGAGGATATATGTATGGTAACCATAGTGATTCCACTTTACTGCACTGTACTTTAGAGGCCTTACTGCGCTACTTCTTGTAACGCTTACTTTCTACTGTCATTTCTATTTTGATTAAATAAGTGTGATGCATTAATCAAACCTGGAATAAAACATAATCATAGTGTTTCTGCCAGTCCATTCTTTGTTTGAGACAGTACATACCGTCAAGCAATTATGGCTGTATCCCAAATGGCACCCTATTCCATACGTAGTGCTTTTGATCAAACCCTATGGGCCCTGGTCAAAGGTCATACATACAGTCCCATCAGAAAGTATTCACACCCCTTGACTTTTTCCCACATTTTGTTGTGTTCCAGCCTGAATTTAAAATGGATTAAATTTAGATTTTGTGTCACTGGCCTGTTTAATGTGATTTTTGAAGGACTACCTCATCTCTGTACCTCAACCATACAATTATCGGTAAGGTCCCTCAGTCGAGCAGTGAATTTCAGACACAGATTCAACCACAAAGACCAATGCCTCGAAAAGAAGGGCACCTATTGGTAGATGGGGAAAAAAGCAGACATTTAATATCTCTTTGAGCATGGTAAAGTTATTAATTACACTTTGGATGGTGTATCAATAAACGAAGGCACTACAAAGATACAGGCGTCCTTCCTAACTCAGTATCCAGAGAGGAAGGATATCACTCAGAGATTTCACCATTTGGCCAATGGTGACTTTAAAACAGTTACAGAGTTTAATGGCTGTGATAAGAGAAAACTAAGAATGAATCAACAACATTGTAGTTACTCCATAATTCTAAAATAATTGATAGAGTGAAAAGAAGGAAGCCTGTTTGCAACAAGGCACTAAAGTAATACTGCAAAACATGTGGCAAAGCAATTCATTTTTGTCCTAAATACATAGTGTTATGTTGGGGTAAATCTAATACAACACATTACTGAGTACCACTCTCCATATTTTCAAGCATGGTGGTAGCTGCATTATGTCATGGGTATGTTTGTAATCGTTAAATGACTGGGGAGTTTTTCAGGATAAAAAAGACACGGAATGGAGCTAAACACAGGACAAATCCTAGAGGAAAACCTGGTTCAATCTGATTTCCACCAGACATTGTCAGCAGGACAATAACCTAAAACACAAGGCCAAATTTACCCTGAAGTTGCTTACCAAGAACACAGTGAGAATTGGCTTAGCTACACTTTCGACTTAAATCGTCTTTAAAATATATGGTGAGACTTGAAAATGGCTGTCTAGCAATGATCAACAACCAACTTGACAGAGCTTGAAGAATTTGTTTAAGAATGTGCAAATATTGCACAATCCAAGTGTGCAAAGCTCTTGGAGACTTACCCAGAAAGACTTACAGCTGTAATTTCTGCCAAAGGTTATTCTAACATGTATTGACTCAAGGGTGTGAATGTTTATGTAAATTAGATATTTCTTTGTCATTTTCAATACATTTGCAAAAATGTCTGAAAACTTGTTTTCACTTTGTCATTATTGGGTATTGTGTGTAAATGGGTGAGAAAAAAATATATGGAATCAATTTTTAATTCTGGCTGTAACACTGTAATAAGTGGAATAAGTGAAGGGGTAAGAATACTTTCTGAAGGCAGATAGGGCACCATTTGGGATGCATATTGAGTAGAGGTTCATATGTTGGATGATTGACGGGGTTACTGGAGGCCCTTTGGACAGAGGCTGTAGGATGCAGCCCCTCACACTGCTGTTCCCCTGGTCTGTGATAGGGGATGACAAGCATTTAGGAACAAGCTCCAAGCAAGCCATTTTGTTACTGCAATTAATATTATTGATTCTCTCTTGGGCGTTTGCAAATGTTTCTCCAATATTTGCTGACTAATGTGTGTATATGTACCAAACCAAAATAACTATTTAGCCAATGAGGTAAAGGAATTGCCTTTGCGAAATATCAGAATTAGCCGATCACTCTGAGAATTGCCATGTACACTTAATAAAGTCTTGACAAGTGACATCCATCAGTTTTACATCAGTGCCACTTCAACAGAAAACAAGCAATTACTGTACAGACCTGGACCAGAGTGACTAAATAATATGGATGTCTCAAATTGTACCCTATTCCATTCATAGTACACTACATTTGACCAGGACCTAAAGGGTTCAGGTCAAAAGCAATGCATTATAGTGAACAGGATGACATTTGGGACCCAATATGAAAATATGACATCACTTTGGCTTATTCTCTTCTTCTTGCTAAACCCTGATTGAGTCCCAAAATGGCATCCTATTCCCTACATGGAGCACTACTTTTGACCAGAGCCATATGGACCCTGGTCAAAGTACTGCACTACTTAGAGAATAGGGTGCCATTTTGGGGGATAACCCCTGTCTGTAATCAGGAAGTTGAGATTCACAGCTCATATTTCATTGGCATCATAAATCTTACTTTACAAACACAATGAAAGAAATGACAGATCAGAAACGTGTTTTATACACACACTCATTTAGTTCATTCAATTGTATTTATTTTTGACACACTCTCTGCCTCTGTGCACACACACACACACACACACACACACACACACACACACACACACACACACACACACACACACACACACACACACAGTCATTGAGTTCTCTGACATCATACAATGAACAGTGAGCGTCATAATATGCCAGGGCCATTTAGTTGTATGTGCTGTAGCTTTGTTTGAATGTTTGGTTTGGTCACTGACTGTTTTTGGCTGGACATCAAGAACGTTAAAACTGTGAATGGTCATTTGTGGCACATTAGATACAGGCTAATGTACATGGCTGACTGCAATGTGTTTAGTCAATTACTTTGAATGATTAATGAACATCATTAAATATAATCCCTTCTTCTCAGACAGACTTTACAGCCCAGATACATGGGAGGTGTCCCAATTGGTACCCTATTCCCTTTGTAGTGCACTAGTTTTGACCAGGGCCTATAGGAAATAGGGTGCCATTTTGGATATACACATAGATGCATGTATTTGTATTTGTATTTATTATGGATCCCCATTAGTTCCTGCCAAGGCAGCAACTACTCTTCCTGGGGTCCGGCAAAATTAAGGCAGTTATACAATTTTAAAAACATTACAATACATTCATTACAGAATTCACAACACACTAAGTGTAATCACAGCTAGAGTGTAACAGTTCTCAATTGTTTCACTAAGTATGATTGAATTCTTTCAACCATTCCCATCTATTTTGTTATCCTTATAGATCCGTGTCAGTCGTATGTTATTGTCCATACGAGAACGTCTAATATGGTTGTAGTGACACACGTTATTACTCCTGATATACAGTCATATTCCATCGGAACTGGAGATTGTTTGAGAATCCTAGAAATCATTCTTGCTCACGCTAAGCCAATTTGAACGTCTGGGTTTTAATCTGCGTGGAATATTTGCCCTTCAGCTTTGCTCACCACGACACAGAATTAATCCACAAAACCCCAAATGGGGTGTTTTGAATTTCTCTCTATAGCTCTCAGCAAAGAAAGTGTCCAAGTGTTATAATTCTCAATTGGCAGTTACAGTTGCCGTGGAGGTGGTGAAATACAGGTAGCTGTTTTGCAGCCCTGTCTCTCTCTGATGTTTCACATTGTTTCAGGTCTAGTGTTTGTTTGTGCTGTTCTCCTCAGTCACAGTAGTTAGACATCCCCTGCTGTTCCCTGTCAGAGTCTCCCTGTATAATTAGCATTAAGCATATTTCCACATAGTTAAATCTTTCAGGAGCCTTTCATAGTAAAGAGCCATCCTCCTCTGGACTATTCGTCAGAGGATTCTCTTACAGGAAAACATGGTTTAAAATGGCACCCTACCTCCTATATTGAGCACTAGTTTTGACCGGAGACTTGCGGTCCCTGGTAAAAAGCCATGCACCACAGAGAGAATAAGGTGCTGTATGGGACACAGATCAGGTCATTTCATACCTCCCTTTAGAACCTACAAAATCCTCACAAATCCCCAACTAAACACTGTTGATAGAAAAACACAGCTCTTCATGGAGGTTTTATTCTATATCACTGTATATGGTACAAGTTGTAAAGTGCGTAAAGTGACTTATACAATGCATGACATTAATATAATTCAACAGTGCCCCCATTGAATGCTGACAGGTATCCAGTGTACAGAGAGAGGGGGATGCTGAGCTTAAGTTGTATGTAGAGAGAGAGAGAGAGAGAGAGGGAGTGAGAGGGAGGGAGGGAGTGAGAGAGAGGGAGAGAGAGAGGGAGAGAGGGAGTGAGAGAGGGAGAGAGAAAGAGAGAGAGGGAGAGGGAGGGAGAGATGTAGTGAGAGAGAGAGAGGGAGGGAGTCTAAGAGAGGGAGAGAGAGAGGGAGAGGGAGAGAGGGAGAGATGGAGTGAGAGAGTGAGGGGGGGGAGGGAGAGAGAGAGAGAGAGAGAGAGAGGAGAGATGGAGTGAGAGAGAGAGAGAGAGAGAGAGAGAGAGAGAGAGAGAGAGAGAGAGAGAGAGAGAGAGAGAGAGAGAGAGGGGGTGAGAGAGTGAGGGGGAGGGAGAGATGGAGTGAGAGAGTGAGGGGGGAGGGAGAGATGGAGTGAGAGAGTGATGGGGGAGGGAGAGAGCAGTTTGAGACAGGATATGGGTGCCATGTGGGGCTCAGAGGGCATGGGCAGCCAGCAGGGGCGGATCTGACAGCAGGCAGTGCCAGCTTGGCATCTCAGGGGCCTAGTTCCCAGTGCCAGTGTTCTCCATAGAGCGGTGCTGCTGCTGGGGTACAGTCACCGTCCTCTGGGGGGAAGGCAGGGGCTAGAGAGGAGAACCAGGTCCAGCTTCCCCCCCAGTCCCTATGAGCCCGGAGCCACAGGCACAAGAGAGGGGTAGAGAGAGACAGAACAAACAAAGCAACGTATCTGCAGAACTTGACATTTCACTGGTCTAAATATGGTGTTCATCCGGAAATATGAAGCACTGACTCGTTAACTGTACAGTCAACAACAAGAAATAAAGCTTTCAGGGGATGGAGTCTGGACTGAAGGGTTGTGATATGACAAGCAATACTGATTAGCTACGAATGGATGTTGTAGTAAGAGAGATGGGATGATGCATATCTGTTTTTTGGTGGAGGAGAAATGAAACGATGGCTTGTCAACTACTGTGTTCTCTACTAAATCCCCATGAGAGAGAGAGAATGTGTGTGTGTGTGTGTGTGTGTGTGTGTGTGTGTGTGTGTGTGTGTGTGTGTGTGTGTGCGTGCGTGCGTGCGTGTGTGTGTACAGAAAACTACACTCCAGTAAAGCATGACGACAGAGAGGATTATCGGAGAAGGCGAGGAGAAGAGAACTCACAGGACAATAATAGAAACAGGTCTATAAAGACATCAGTCATCTGTATGACAGAATGGAAGACTTTATACTGGGACAACGGATGAGGGAGCAATCTCCATAAAATATTTCCCCTGGCAAATCTCCTACTACATCACACCAAATAACTTCAAGTGTCTCTCTCTCAGTCATCGACCTGTGCTGTTTATGCATGCAACCAAAGTAACAAGGATAAATGGGGTGGCGAATGGCCATCCGGGGAGCGTAGCTTAGCCTTGAGATGCAGATGATTTGAAAGTTGTAAAAACCTTTAAAGAAGTTCATCATCAGGGCTCAGTGTGTCTGGCTGTTCAGAGCCTCCATCCATCTGGCTAAACGGCTGCTGGTCTGGCAGTCTGTCTTAAGAGTCAGCATGCCAGGTGAACTTACAGAGGCCGGATATTAAACACAGAGGAGCTATTATAGCTGCTATATCCACTGCCCACAGTCAAGCCTATATCCCTCTGCGTCTCTCCTCCCCTTCTCTCTCTCTCTTTAAGCAATGTATGGACTGGGAGGGAGGGTGGGTGGGATGATTGGAGAGAAGGATGGAGGGAGGGCAGGGTTTGGAGGGAGTGATGGGAGGGAAGGATAGAAAGAGGGGGTGTTGTGAAAGCCAGGATGCACCTCTAATTAGTTTGGCAGTGAAAACTTCAATCTCTGATTCCCCGCAAATGAGTGACCTTAATAAACAGATGAGACTTTGTGCGTGCGTACACACACAAAAAAAGTTGCCTCAGCATTTTTTACGGGCAAATTTACTCATTAGCTTAGCCTAGTTGCACATGAGTGGGGAACAAAAACGTCTGCCAAGCTTCTAGAATGTTTTTCTCTCTAGAAGCTGTGGCAGAAAGGGCTTGGCAGAAAGGCAAAGGTCTCCAAACAGTTTGGGAGTCATCATCTTCTGACTGGAGAGTCAAACCCACTGTTGCCCTGCTACCATGAGAAGATGTCCAGATAACAGAGCTCTAAAGTGAATACAACGGATACTGAATGTCTTTCTCAATCAAACCTGTTTTATTTTTTTGCATAACACTCATAGTGTAATGGTGGAAGATACTGATTGAATTCTGTATGTATTTGTTTTTAATTTCCCATAATTTTGTATCTATTTAAGCTTGTAGACATTCCCAGAATACTAATGAATCCCTATGAAACATTTTAATTGCTCTGCTACATTTCCATTTCAATAGGACTAGCCCCCCTTTCAGGCCCATGTCTTTCAAGCTGTATAATGTCTGTGGTGATGAGCTGGGTTGAGGGACATAATGAGTTGAAAAGGATATAGGACTAAAACTGACATCGTACTGTAGCATCTAGATAGGACTAAAACTGATATCCTACTGTAGCATCTAGATAGGACTAAAATTGATATCCTACTGTAGCTTCTAGATAAGACTAAAACTGATATCCTACTGTAGCATCTAGATAGGACTAAAACTGATATCCTACTGTAGCATCTAGATAGGACTAAAACTGACATCCTACTGTAGCTTCTAGATAAGACTACAACTGACATCCTACTGTAGCTTCTAGATAAGACTACAACTGACATCCTACTGTATACCCTTCTACTGTATATAAGACTAAAACTGATATCCTACTGTAGCTTCTCAATGGAGATTTTATATTTATTTCAGTACAATATGGCCTTTTATTTCATGGTACCATTTGGTTCTAACATTGCACAAGGCCTGAACCAGGCATACTCTGGTCCTGCATCCCATTAAATGACTTCACAGATAGTCATAGGTTAGTTTATAGACAATTGATAAATGTAAATTCATGATAGTAATGATAAAATGTTACCATGTTATTTATGTTTTTGTCCACTGAGTATAAACTAAGTTTCAGCCTCCACCTATAGTTAGAGTCTATAGTCCCTTCGACATTGACTTCTACCAAAGCCCTTACTATTACAGCACTTCACTTACTGATTGAAAACACTTTAGCTCCCATGTAATGGTTTTCATTGTGTTTGTTTGTGTAATGAGGAGGCTGCATGGTTCTGAAGGCAGGAGGCCGGGAAGCTTCAGCTTTAGGGGTAAAGAGTAGACACTACACGGCTTGCCCCCATTCTCAATCTACACTCCCTCCCTCCCTATCCTATCTCTGCCCTGCCCGGGGTACTGGGAGTGTTCAGTGACATTTGTGTGAGAAGGAGCGGGGGGGTGTGTGGTCCCGGAACACAGATGCACCAACGTTCCATCGACTGCCAGGCCAGGCTAGGCTGGGGCAGCCAGCTGTGCCTTGCGCCTCCCCACTGTCACCATTGTTTCCCCTGTCATTCTACAAGTGGCCTCAGGCTCCAACATATGCTGTTCCTTCTCTGCTATTCTCACAAATTAACACTGTTGTCACTGGAAATTACGCAGTCCCTAAAAACAACATTTTACTGCAGTATACTTTCGAAGTGTCGGGAGGGAGGGAGGGAGGGAGGGAGGGAAATGGGACAAAGTGACCTCAGACATGCATGGTGCAGTGGCCTGTAGTTTTCCTGTTTCAGAGTTAGTCCTGGTTCATCAACTATTGACGAGACAACAATGTATTATTTTGTTCTCCATTTCCACACTGACATGAATTTTTTTCTCCATAAATACAAACAATGAACAAATAGTGAACCAAGGAGTTTTATGCCTAAATGAAGCCTAACTGAAGAGCATTTATCACCAGAATGACATGTACCTGTAGACATGTGAAAAAGACTCAACAGGGTAACTCCCTCCGGGGTACTATCATCAGGGTAACTCCCTCTGGGGTACTATCATCAGCGTAACTCCCTCCCTGGTACTATCACCAGGGTAACTCCCTCTGGGGTACTATCATCAGGGTGACTCCCTCCCTGTCCTTGGTACTATCATCATGGTAACTCCACCCCTGGTACTATCATCAGGGTAACTCCCTCCCTGTGCCTGACACTATCATCAGGACAACGCCCTCCCTGGTACTATAATCAGGACAACTCCCTCCCTGGTAATATCATTAGGGTAACTCCCTCCCGGGTACTATCATCAGGGTAACTCCCTCCCTGTGCCTGACACTCTCATCAGGGTAACCCCCTCCCTGGTACTATCATCAGGGTAACTCCCTCCCTGTGCCTGACACTCTCATCAGGGTAACCCCCTCCCTGGTACTATCATCAGGGTAACCCCCTCCCTGGTACTATCATCAGGGTAACCCCCTCCCTGGTACTATCATCAGGGTAACCCCCTCCCTGGTACTATCATCACGGCAACTCCCACCCTTTCCCTGGTACTATCATCAGGGTAACCCCCTCCCTGGTACTATCATCAGGGTAACTCCCACCCTTTCCCTGGCACTATCATTAGGGTAACTTCATCCCTGGTACTATCATTAGGGTAACTTCATCCCTGGTACTATCATTGGGGTAACTCCATCCCTGGTACTATCATCAGGGTAACCCCCTCCCTGGTACTATCATCAGGGTAACCCCCTCCCTGGTACTATCATTAGGGTAACTTCATCTCTGGTACTATCATTAGGGTAACTTCATCCCTGGTACTATCATTGGGGTAACTCCATCCCTGGTACTATCATCAGCTCCATAGTAAGCCACTGCTTTATGGCTCCATAAGCCACTACTTTCTGGCTTATGGTTCACTCCCCTAGAATCTGACCACTGTGTGTGTCACTACTCTTCCCGTAAAGCCAGCCAACGGTAAACAACCTGTTTCTGTAACACATTATAAACATTGTATATTAACTACCATACATACAGCATTATTGATTACCATTCTGTACTGCACCTTGTGTTCCATGACAAAGATAGACCGAGACACTTTTCAAACTCAGAGCTATTCTTAAGGATAATTTCACCACCATAAAAGTGAGACTAAGCTCTGTGGAGTATAATAAAACGAAGCAGCTAGGTATTCCTGAAAGCTTAGACAGTCCAGAGGAAATTGTCAGCTTCATCAGATCTGCAGACTCATTGATCCTACGCAGGTTGTCACAAGACTGGGGATACGTTCCAAATGGCATCCTATTCCCTATATAGTGCACTACTTTGACTAGGGCACATCAGGGCTCTGGTAAAATGTGTGCACTACATAAGGAATAGGGTGCCATTTGGAACAAAGCCTGGAATAATTTGAGCCACCCTGGAAATGCCTAGTTTTCCTTCATGCAACAGCAACATCTGATGAAAGAGACGCCTCTTGGGCCTGAGCTAGAATCTGGCTGGTTTCATTATCAGGTTTGATCCCTGTCTGTGTCGGAGGTATTTGAAGTCATCATTTGAGTGGATTTTGTTAAGTATTGTCAGCTGTTCTCCATCTGCTTTGTGTTCTCATTTGTCTGTCATTTTTCAGTATGGTTTCTGGTCAGGAGTCTTTAATTTTTCAGTATGGTTTCTGGTCAGGAGAGTCTTTCATTTTTCAGTATGGTTTCTGGTCAGGAGAGTCTTTCATTTTTCAGTATGGTTTCTGGTCAGGAGAGTCTTTCATTTTTCAGTATGGTTTCTGGTCAGGAGAGTCTTTCATTTTTCAGTATGGTTTCTGGTCAGGAGAGTCTTTCATTTTTCAGTATGGTTTCTGGTCAGGAGTCTTTCATTTTTCTGTATGGTTTCTGGTCAGGAGTCTTTCATTTTTCAGTATGGTTTCTGGTCAGGAGAGTCTTTCATTTTTCAGTATGGTTTCTGGTCAGGAGTCTTTCATTTTTCTGTATGGTTTCTGGTCAGGAGTCTTTCATTTTTCTGTATGGTTTCTGGTCAGGAGTCTTTCATTTTTCAGTATGGTTTCTGGTCAGGAGTCTTTCATTTTTCAGTATGGTTTCTGGTCAGGAGAGTCTTTCATTTTTCAGTATGGTTTCTGGTCAGGAGAGTCTTTCATTTTTCAGTATGGTTTCTGGTCAGGAGAGTCTTTCATTTTTCAGTATGGTTTCTGGTCAGGAGAGTCTTTCATTTTTCAGTATGGTTTCTGGTCAGGAGAGTCTTTCATTTTTCAGTATGGTTTCTGGTCAGGAGAGTCTTTCATTTTTCAGTATGGTTTCTGGTCAGGAGAGTCTTTCATTTTTCAGTATGGTTTCTGGTCAGGAGTCTTTCATTTTTCAGTATGGTTTCTGGTCAGGAGAGTCTTTCATTTTTCAGTATGGTTTCTGGTCAGGAGTCTTTCATTTTTCAGTATGGTTTCTGGTCAGGAGAGTCTTTCATTTTTCAGTATGGTTTCTGGTCAGGAGTCTTTCATTTTTCAGTATGGTTTCTGGTCAGGAGAGTCTTTCATTTTTCAGTATGGTTTCTGGTCAGGAGTCTTTCATTTTTCTGTATGGTTTCTGGTCAGGAGTCTTTCATTTTTCAGTATGGTTTCTGGTCAGGAGAGTCTTTCATTTTTCAGTATGGTTTCTGGCCAGGAGTATTTCATTTTTCAGTATGGTTTCTGGTCAGGAGTCTTTCATTTTTCAGTATGGTTTCTGGTCAGGAGAGTCTTTCATTTTTCAGTATGGTTTCTGGTCAGGAGAGTCTTTCATTTTTCAGTATGGTTTCTGGTCAGGAGTCTTTCATTTTTCAGTATGGTTTCTGGTCAGGAGTATTTCATTTTTCTGTATGGTTTCTGGTCAGGAGTCTTTCATTTTTCAGTATGGTTTCTGGTCAGGAGAGTCTTTCATTTTTCAGTATGGTTTCTGGTCAGGAGTCTTTCATTTTTCTGTATGGTTTCTGGTCAGGAGTCTTTCATTTTTCTGTATGGTTTCTGGTCAGGAGAGTCTTTCATTTTTCAGTATGGTTTCTGGTCAGGAGAGTCTTTCATTTTTCAGTATGGTTTCTGGTCAGGAGAGTCTTTCATTTTTCAGTATGGTTTCTGGTCAGAAGAGTCTTTCATTTTTCAGTATGGTTTCTGGTCAGGAGAGTCTTTCATTTTTCAGTATGGTTTCTGGTCAGGAGAGTCTTTCATTTTTCAGTATGGTTTCTGGTCAGGAGTCTTTCATTTTTCAGTATGGTTTCTGGTCAGGAGTCTTTCATTTTTCAGTATGGTTTCTGGCCAGAACAGTTTTTGTTGTTGTTATTGCTAGCTACAGAAGATGAAATCATTTAGGAATGGTAATATGTTGATACCTCATTGATTCAATGTGCCGTTAGTACAGCAGGCACCATCACGGTTCTGTTGGAGCAGATGCTCCATTATTAAAGAATTAAGATCTGTAATTTAATGAACAAAGGTGTTTTTATAGGTGTGTTAATAATTCAAATCCCCCTCAGATCCTGAAAAACACCTCATATCTTTCTATTACCTAACCATGAGCCAGACTATCACGGCTAAGCTGACTATATGTGCCTGGGTAGGACGCCAGGTGCCGTCCCTAGATGGGGGGGGTACTGTCACACCCTGATCTGTTTCACCTGTCTTGTGCTTGTCTCCACCCCCTCCAGGTGTCGCCCATTTCCCCCATTATCCCCTGTGCATTTCTATCTGTGTTGTCTGTTTGTCTGTTGTCAGTTTGTCTCGTCAAGCAGCGTGTTGTTCCGTACTCCTGTTCTCTCTAGTGCCTGTTTTCTAGTTCTTCCGGTTTTGACCATTCTGCCTGCCCTGACCCTGAGCCTGGCTGCTGTTCTGTACCTTTCTGACTCTGGGTCTTATCCTGACTTCTGATAATGATACCTGTTAGTAGCCAAGTCTATCTATCTGACAGCTGGATCACGATACTTGTTAACCAAGTCATAATTTGAGGTAACATATAATGTCCATCTGACTGTAGGCTCACGAGGCCATCTGATACATACCATTGGTTAATTTGAGGTTATATAAACCTTATGTACTGTAGTGGGGGTATAGAGGAGGCGTGTTATTGAGAGTGCTGTGTAATCTTCAGTGACTTTGGTTGAAATATCCTTTTGACCATTATCACATGATTCAATTTCACAGCACTGCAGACTGCTGACGTTTTCTAATTGTCGTGCTGGGCAGGGATAAGCCATGCGTTCGCACTTGAACAGTGACACACACACACACACACACACACACACACACACACACACACACACACACACACACACACACACACACACACACACACACACACACAGAAAAGGGAGACTACTTTCACAAACACACTTTTAAAAAGTATAAATGGGGATATATAAAGAGAAGTGTGTGTGTGTGTGTGTGTGTGTGTGTGTGTGTGTGTGTGTGTGTGTGTGTGTGTGTGTGTGTGTGTGTGTGTGTGTGTGTGTGTGTGTGTGTGTGTGTGTGTGTGTGTGTGTGTGTGGCCATGCTAGGTATGGTCAAGTGTACTATTCTACTGTATAAAGTGATTACTGTTAGGAAGTAATTGGATGACTTCTTTGTCTCTATAATCAATTCCCAGAATTATCATATCACACCTACACCAACTCCTGCCCTCATCTGGAGAATATCATGTCCAAACCTACACCAACTCCTGCCCTCATCTGGAGAATATCATGTCCAAACCTACACCAACTCCTGCCCTCATCTGGAGAATATCATGTCCAAACCTACACCAACTCCTGCCCTCATCTGGAGAATATCATGTCCAAACCTACACCACCTCCTGCCCTCATCTGGAGAATATCATGTCCAAACCTACACCACCTCCTGCCCTCATCTGGAGAATATCATGTCCAAACCTACACCAACTCCTGCCCTCATCTGGAGAATATCATGTCCAAACCTACACCAACTCCTGCCCTCATCTGGAGAATATCATGTCCAAACCTACACCACCTCCTGCCCTCATCTGG
>NW_026601248.1:47500-64323 GCF_029448725.1 Salvelinus fontinalis
CAGCAGTCATTGCAGAGATGTCAGCCTGGGGGAAAACGGTTAACTCTTTGTACTGTTCTGCAGGGAGTTGGGTTTGTGTCTGGCTACTGCTGCAGTCATACAGAGAGGTAGGGTACTGTCTGTGAGCGACAGTGGGCTTTAGCACTGCGGTGCATTTCTTCTTCACTAAGATGACTCGACATGCTGTAAGATCTGCCGTGCAGATTGGCTCTGAGTTCAATGGGAGACATAAGGCTTCCTGACACCGGGAGAAAGAGGAACACTGACAGACACAGACCAACAGACAGAACACTCCAGAGGTTCTCAGAACAGAACACAGAACCACTCTCTGGAACGTAACAGAGAGAATTCCATCCCATAACAACACATTGAATTCCCTTTCCCTTCCTAGTACTGTGGATCAGCTGATCCGTCCAGATCCTCTGGGTGGAGTGCTGCTGTTGGCCTACTATCGTGCTTTGTAATCAATGTGAGCGACATACTGTGGCCTGTAAACCAACCCATAGATTCAATAGTCCTTTCATTTATACGTAGTTGCAGTAAAGGATGTTGGATATAGCGGATTGTGGGGAAAACAATTAAATTATAAATAATCCACACAACAAAGTCCACCGTTATGCAAATTCCTGTTCCAAGAAATCTGTTGATGACACAGCAAACGGTATACAACTTTCTAAGTAAGAAATAACTATATGGTGGATTTGAGTTATTTTTGTTTGAATTAATAATGCTGTAAAAAAAGAAATGTAGTTTGGGTGTTTTTTCTAACAATAGCTCTTCACCTGCCAGAAGTAGTCAACAGGGAGTGCAACAGGGACTATAAATGACATCATTTTCAAGAGCAATAGAACACCAGCCATTACTGCAGTGCACTTACAAGGATAATAAGAAAACGCAGTCCTTTGAGGGTCCCTGAAGACTGTGCAGAAGAATATGTATTTCTCTGCTGTCACTGAAACATGTAAGTCCCAATGAAGGAATGTATGCTTGCCGTGTGTGAGATCACACACACGCACACGCACACACACACGCACACGCACACACACACACACACACACACACACGCACCCACACACACACACACACACACACACACACACACACACACACACACCTCTTCCATTAACCATTCAGTGCATCCCTCAGACAGGCAGCAGCCTCAGACAGACAGTCTACCTTTTCAATGCGCTGCTTGATCTCCTCATCAAGACAAGAGGCACTCCAGCACTTGAAGGGATGCTGTCAGGAAGAGGAGACCAACAATACAACCGCGCTCAGGATTCAGGATTCAGGAGGAAGAAAACATAAATACTGGTTCCTAAGACGACCTGCTCTCCAAACCTCTTTATACACTAGGTGATTATGGGCAATTCATTTAAGATATGGACCTTTTACAAGAGGACTGTGTGGTTACTATACAGTTCATATAATAGGTGCATTTTATGGGGGTTTTCTTTTCATTCTTTGCAGGTACTTACCGTATAATGGTTGTGCAATTCCATCTTCCTAATTTGGATGCCGTCCCAATCCCTCCTCCGTCCGCCCTCTCTAATGAGGTCTGGTCCAATCCCTCCTCTGTCCCCCCTCTCTAATGAGGTCTGGCCCAATCCCTCCTCTGTCCCCCCTCTCTAATGAGGTCTGGTCCATTCCCTCCTCTGTCCCCCCTCTCCAATGAGGTCTGGCCCAATCCCTCCTCTGCCCCCCCTCTCCAATGAGGTCTGGCCCAATCCCTCCTCTGTTCCCCCTCTCCAATGAGATCTGGCCCAATCCCTCCTCTGTTCCCCCTCTCCAATGAGGTCTGGCCCAATCCCTCCTTTGTCCCCCCTCTCCAATGAGATCTGGACCAATCCCTCCTCTGTTCCCCCTCTCCAATGAGGTCTGGCCCAATCCCTCCTCTGTTCCCCCTCTCCAATGAGATCTGGCCCAATGCCTCCTCTGTTCCCCCTCTCCAATGAGGTCTGTCCGACCCTGACTCAGTATTCTATCATCAGGGGCCCTGTCCTCTTTCTCCTTCTTGTCACCCAAGTGTGACCTTGCTCACTCTCCCTCACAGGTAGAAAAGAAATGGACTGGTGTATTTGATTTGATTGAACCTATATTTAACTAGGCAAGTCAGTTAATAACACATTCTTATTTACAATGACGGCCTACCAAAAGGCAAATGGACTCCTGCAGGGATGGGGGCTGAGATTAAAATATATATATATATATATATACACAACACATGACAACACAGCATGATAGCAACACCACATGAAAACGACAAGTTAGCAACACAACATGGCAGCAGCACAACATGGTAGCAGTACAAAACATGGTACAAACATTATTGGGCACAGACAACAGCACAAAGGCAAGAAGGTAGAGACAACAATACATCACACAAAGCAGCCACAACTGTCAGTAATAGTGTCCATGATTGAATCTTTGAATGAAGAGATGAGGATAACACTGTCCAGTTTGTTTGTTGCAGCTCGTTCCAGTCGCTAGCTGCAACGAACTGAAAAGAGGAGCGACCCAGGGATGTGTGCGCTTTGGGGACCTTTAACAAAATGTGACTGGCAGGAAAATGGTGGACTGGAAACTCCCTCCAGTCCATGATTACACCAATCCAATGGTTCTAAATCCTTGTGGGGAGGGAGGTGAACGAATGCACACTTCTGGGAGAAGGGGGAAAAAAGGGGAGTTGGGCTCGTGAGTGAGACTAAAGTGTGACAGAGGGACTGACCGCAGATGTACTGACCGCAGATGTACTGACTGCAGAAGGACTGACTGCAGAGGGACTGACTACAGAGGGACTGACTACAGAGGGACTGACTACAGAGGGACTGACTGCAGAGGGACTGACTGCAGAGGGACTGACTGCAGGGGGACTGACTGCAGAGGGACTGACTGCAGAGGGACTAACTGCAGAGGGACTGACTGCAGAGGGACTGACTGCAGAGGGACTGACTGCAGAGGGACTGACTGCAGAGGGACTGACTACAGAGGGACTTACTGCAAAGGGACTGACTGCAGAGGGACTGACTGCAGAGGGACTGACTGCAGAGGGACTGACTGCAGAGGGACTGACTGCAGAGGGACTTACTGCAGAGATTCTGACTGCAGAGGGACTGACTACAGAGGGACTGACTGTAGAGGGACTGACTGTAGAGGGACTGACTACAGAGGGACTGACTACAGAGGGACTGACTACAGAGGGACTGACTACAGAGGGACTGACTGCAGAGGGACTGACTGCAGAGGGACTGACTGCAGAGGGACTGACTACAGAGGGACTGACTGCAGAGGGACTGACTACAGAGGGACTGACTGCAGAGGGACTGACTACAGAGGGACTGACTACAGAGGGACTGACTACAGAGGGACTGACTGCAGAGGGACTGACTACAGAGGGACTGACTACAGGGGGACTGACTGCAGAGGGACTGACTGCAGAGGGACTGACTGCAGGGGGACTGACTACAGAGGGACTGACTGCAGAGGGACTGACTACAGAGGGACTGACTACAGGGGGACTGACTGCAGAGGGACTGACTGCAGGGGGACTGACTGCAGAGGGACTGACTGCAGAGGGACTGACTGCAGAGGGACTGACTACAGAGGGACTGACTGCAGAGGGACTGACTGCAGAGGGACTGACTACAGAGGGACTGACTACAGAGGGACTGACTGCAGAGGGACTGACTGCAGAGGGACTGACTGCAGAGGGACTGACTGCAGAGGGACTGACTACAGAGGGACTGACTGCAGAGGGACTGACTACAGGGGGACTGACTACAGAGGGACTGACTACAGAGGGACTGACTACAGAGGGACTGACTACAGAGGGACTGACTACAGAGGGACTGACTGCAGAGGGACTGACTACAGAGGGACTGACTACAGGGGGACTGACTACAGAGGGACTGACTACAGAGGGACTGACTGCAGAGGGACTGACTACAGAGGGACTGACTGCAGAGGGACTGACTGCAGAGGGACTGACTACAGAGGGACTGACTGCAGAGGGACTGACTGCAGAGGGACTGACTACAGAGGGACTGACTGCAGAGGGACTGACTACAGAGGGACTGACTACAGAGGGACTGACTACAGAGGGACTGACTGCAGGGGGACTGACTACAGGGGGACTGACTACAGAGGGACTGACTACAGAGGGACTGACTACAGAGGGACTGACTGTAGAGGGACTGACTGCAGAGGGACTGACTACAGGGGGACTGACTACAGAGGGACTGACTACAGAGGGACTGACTACAGAGGGACTGACTACAGAGGGACTGACTACAGAGGGACTGACTGCAGAGGGACTGACTACAGAGGGACTGACTACAGGGGGACTGACTACAGGGGGACTGACTACAGAGGGACTGACTACAGAGGGACTGACTACAGAGGGACTGACTACAGAGGGACTGACTACAGAGGGACTGACTACAGAGGGACTGACTACAGAGGGACTGACTACAGAGGGACTGACTACAGGGGGACTGACTACAGAGGGACTGACTGCAGAGGGACTGACTACAGAGGGACTGACTACAGAGGGACTGACTACAGGGGGACTGACTACAGAGGGACTGACTGCAGAGGGACTGACTACAGAGGGACTGACTGCAGAGGGACTGACTACAGAGGGACTGACTACAGAGGGACTGACAGGCATGCCTGTAATGTTGCCAAGCATATTTCTCTATGGGACAGTAAAGTATTCATCCATTCATTTCAACCTAGCTAGAGCAGAGGGACTCCCAAACACATGCTATCAGTCTGATTTTAACTTACGACCCATCACTCAATTGTTGTATCTCCTTATGAGCTGCAGCCAGTCATCCATCCCTGGCAGAACTGTGTAAAGCCCTCTCTGAACGTACTGCAGTTCACAGGTGAAGGAACACTATAACCCAGTAGAAATAAAGCAGTTTAATAAGCAGCATGTGCCCCAGTATGAACCAATACTGCATGTTCTTACTCTCAAATCTGAATTTACTACACAGGTAAAGAAACAATACTATCCAGAATAAAACTGAGGAGTAGGTAACATATGACCTAGTATGAAACATGCTGTACAGCAGGATATTGTAGTGGGGTAATATTAGTTATATGTATAATATTCATACCTCACATGCGACTATGTCAGTTGTATGCTACAAAGTCTATTAAATGAATTATCTGACTCCATTTAACGTTCTAGTAAAACCAGGTGCAATCAAGTATTATGAGTTTAGATGACTGAGATCAAGTATTATGAGTTTAGATGACTGAGATCAAGGAATGGTCATGAGAAGCCAATACCAAAACAAGTATAATCTAATAACTTTGTCAAATGAATGGTTTCACATACAAGGCAGAAAGCTTAAGTTACAGGGCATTAACAAGTATTACAAGGCATTATTCTAGGCATGAAGGTCATAGAATTTCAAGGTGAGACAAAGAGATGTCTACTAGGCTAGAGAATATAATACAGCCATTTTCTATTGGTAGGATACAGGACTAGAGGCCTACTAGGCTAGAGAATATAATACAGCCATTTTCTATTGGTAGGATACAGGACTAGAGGCCTACTAGGCTAGAGAATATAATACAGCCATTTTCCATTGGTAGGATACAAGCAGAACAAAGAGATGCCTACTAGGCTAGAGAATATAATACAGCCATTTTCTATTGGTAGGATACAGGACTAGAGGCCTACTAGGCTAGAGAATATAATACCGCCATTTTCCATTGGTAGGATACGGGACTAGAGGCCTACTAGGCTAGAGAATATAATACAGCCATTTTCTATTGGTAGGATACGGGACTAGAGGCCTACTAGGCTAGAGAATATAATACAGCCATTTTCTATTGGTAGGATACAGGCAGAACAAAGAGAGGCCTACTAGGCTAGAGAATATAATACCGCCATTTTCCATTGGTAGGATACAGGACTAGAGGCCTACTAGGCTAGAGAATATAATACAGCCATTTTCCATTGGTAGGATACAGGACTAGAGGCCTACTAGGCTAGAGAATATAATACAGCCATTTTCCATTGGTAGGATACATGCAAAACAAAGAGATGCCTACTAGGCTAGAGAATATAATACAGACATTTTCCATTGGTAGGATACAGGCAGAACAAAGAGAGGCCTACTAGGCTAGAGAATATAATACAGCCATTTTCTATTGGTAGGATACAGGACTAGAGGCCTACTAGGCTAGAGAATATAATACAGCCATTTTCTATTGGTAGGATACAGGACTAGAGGCCTACTAGGCTAGAGAATATAATACAGCCATTTTCCATTGGTAGGATACAAGCAGAACAAAGAGATGCCTACTAGGCTAGAGAATATAATACAGCCATTTTCTATTGGTAGGATACAGGACTAGAGGCCTACTAGGCTAGAGAATATAATACCGCCATTTTCCATTGGTAGGATACGGGACTAGAGGCCTACTAGGCTAGAGAATATAATACAGCCATTTTCTATTGGTAGGATACGGGACTAGAGGCCTACTAGGCTAAAGAATATAATACAGCCATTTTCCATTGGTAGGATACATGCAAAACAAAGAGATGCCTACTAGGCTAGAGAATATAATACAGACATTTTCCATTGGTAGGATACAGGCAGAACAAAGAGAGGCCTACTAGGCTAGAGAATATAATACCGCCATTTTCCATTGGTAGGATACAGGACTAGAGGCCTACTAGGCTAGAGAATATAATATAGCCATTTTCCATTGGTAGGATACAGGACTAGAGGCCTACTAGGCTAAAGAATATAATACAGCCATTTTCCATTGGTAGGATACATGCAAAACAAAGAGATGCCTACTAGGCTAGAGAATATAATACAGACATTTTCCATTGGTAGGATACAGGCAGAACAAAGGGATGTCTACTAGGCTAGAGAATATAATACAGCCATTTTCCATTGGTAGGATACAGGACTAGAGGCCTACTAGGCTAGAGAATATAAGACAGCCATTTTCTATTGGTAGGATACAGGACTAGAGGCCTACTAGGCTAGAGAATATAATACAGCCATTTTCCATTGGTAGGATACGGGACTAGAGGCCTACTAGGCTAGAGAATATAATACAGCCATTTTCTATTGGTAGGATACAGGCAGAACAAGGGGATGTCTACTAGGCTAGAGAATATAATACAGCCATTTTCTATTGGTAGGATACAGGACTAGAGGCCTACTAGGCTAGAGAATATAATACAGCCATTTTCCATTGGTAGGATACAAGCAGAACAAAGAGATGCCTACTAGGCTAGAGAATATAATACAGCCATTTTCTATTGGTAGTATACAGGACTAGAGGCCTACTAGGATAGAGAATGTAATATAGCCATTTTCCATTGGTAGGATACAAGCAGAACAAAGGGATGTCTACTAGGCTAGAGAATATAATACAGCCATTTTCCATTGGTAGGATACAAGCAGAACAAAGGGATGTCTACTAGGCTAGAGAATATAATACAGCCATTTTCCATTGGTAGGATACAGGCAGAACAAAGGGATTGTCACGATCGTGTGGAGGATTGACGGACCAAAACGCAGCATTAGGAAAATAAGCCATCTTCTTTTTATTAAGAAGAAGGAGAACCGAAAACAAAACACTCTTACAAAACTAACAAAACAAACAAACAACCGTGAAGGTATGAACGTAGTGCACATACATGCTACAAACGTATAACATAGACAATTACCCACATCAAACGAAAGCCTATGGCTACCCTAAATATGGCTCCCAATCAGAGACAACAGAAATCAGCTGTCTCTAATTGGGAACCCATTCAGGCAACCATAGACTCTCCTAGACAACTACACCAACATAGACACAGCTAGACACATACACTCAACACAAACCCATTCACTACACCCAACACCCCCTTTACCATATAACCACCCAAAACCGATAAAACACAAACATTCCCCATGTCACACCCTGACCTAACTAAAATAATAAAGAAAACAAATAATACTAAGGCCAGGGCGTGACAGGGATGTCTACTAGGCTAGATAATATAATACATCCATTTTCCATTGGTAGGATACAAGCAGAACAAAGGGATGTCTACTAGGCTAGAGAATATATTACAGCCATTTTCTATTGGTAGGATACAAGCAGAACAAAGGGATGTCTACTAGGCTAGAGGCTACAGGATACGAGAGAGGACAGACATTCATTCCATTTATACCAGGTCTGACTTGTTCATATTCAAAATTGTTGACCAATCCACATAACAAACCAAAGGTAGTAAAACTAAGATGTCCAATCAGATCAATCCAGCCAACATCATCTAGGAAGGGGGTCACATCTATGTGTGTTGACCTGAGGGGGTGGCCTGAGTAGGACAGTGTCATATGGTTTCCTCAGAGTTTCAGTGTTGACTCTGAACGACTACAAGTAATCACAGAGATCATACATCCACATAGATGTCTTCAGAGTCCTCCTTAGGGGACACGTTTCAGACAGATACCAGACACGGCTGCTGAAAGATGATCATATCACACATTCAACAGTCCTCTGGATACTGGAACAGAGATAGAGGGGGGTGTACTGGCCCTTCGGCATCGTCTTGAGCCATTTGCCATGCGGCCGGAGGTGACAGAGGTGACGGAGAGCACATCAATTAGGGCGGAGCCTAGAATATGCCCTAGTATGTAACAATAATACATCTCTCACATCCAGACAGATGAGACATCCACAGCAGATTGACTAACACAGTTTTATTCCTGGATACATCCACAGCAGATTGACTAACACATAGTTCTATTCCTGGATACATCCACGGCAGATTGACTAACACACCGTTCTATTCCTGGAGACATCCACAGCAGATTGACTAACACATAGTTCTATTCCTGGATACATCCACAGCAGATTGACTAACACAGTTTTATTCCTGGATACATCCACAGCAGATTGACTAACACAGTTTTATTCCTGGATACATCCACAGCAGATTGACTAACACAGTTTTATTCCTGGATACATCCACAGCAGATTGACTAACACAGTTTTATTCCTGGATACATCCACAGCAGATTGACTAACACAGTTTTATTCCTGGATACATCCACAGCAGATTGACTAACACATAGTTCTATTCCTGGATACATCCACAGCAGATTGACTAACACAGTTTTATTCCTGGATACATCCACAGCAGATTGACTAACACAGTTTTATTCCTGGATACATCCACAGCAGATTGACTAACACATAGTTCTATTCCTGGATACATCCACGGCAGATTGACTAACACACCGTTCTATTCCTGGAGACATCCACAGCAGATTGACTAACACATAGTTCTATTCCTGGATACATCCACAGCAGATTGACTAACACAGTTTTATTCCTGGATACATCCACAGCAGATTGACTAACACAGTTTTATTCCTGGATACATCCACAGCAGATTGACTAACACAGTTTTATTCCTGGATACATCCACAGCAGATTGACTAACACAGTTTTATTCCTGGATACATCCACAGCAGATTGACTAACACAGTTTTATTCCTGGATACATCCACGGCAGATTGACTAACACACCGTTCTATTCCTGGAGACATCCACGGCAGATTGACTAACACATAGTTCTATTCCTGGAGACATCCACAGCAGATTGACTAACACATAGTTCTATTCCTGGAGACATCCACAGCAGATTGACTAACACATAGTTCTATTCCTGGATACATCCACTGCAGATTGACTAACACATAGTTCTATCCTGGAGACATCCACAGCAGATTGACTAACACATAGTTCTATTCCTGGAGACATCAACAGCAGATTGACTAACAGGTAGTTCTATTCCTGGAGACATCCACAGCAGATTGACTAACACATAGTTCTATTCCTGGAGACATCCACAGCAGATTGACTAACACATAGTTATATTCCTGGAGACATCCACAGCAGATTGACTAACACATAGTTATATTCCTGGAGACATCCACAGCAGATTGACTAACACATAGTTCTATTCCTGGAGACATCCACAGCAGATTGACTAACAAGTAGTTCTATTCCCGGAGACATCCACAGCAGATTGACTAACACATAGTTCTATTCCTGGATACATCCACAGCAGATTGACTAACACATAGTTATATTCCTGGAGACATCCACAGCAGATTGACTAACACATAGTTCTATTCCTGGAGACATCCACAGCAGATTGACTAACACATAGTTCTATTCCTGGAGACATCCACAGCAGATTGACTAACACGTAGTTCTATTCCTGGAGACATCCACAGCAGATTGACTAACACATAGTTCTATTCCTGGAGACAAAATAAGCCTTGGATAAGTGGGTGATTCACACATACTGTATTCTACACAAGCAGGCATAGATAGCAAAGACAGTATAGCAATGTGAAACTAGGGTAATTTTACATGATGCCGCATAGCATACTTGACAACACATACTGTACATTACATGTGGAGAATGTCTGCACTGAAGAAGACAATGGCTTCTGGCTGAGTATGGGCATTTGGGAGCCATTGCTCCCTCAGAACAGGCAGTATTTATATATATATTTTTAAATTTAACCTTTATTTAACTAGGCAAGTCAGTTAAGAACAAATTCTTATTTACAATGACAGCCTACCAGAGAACAGTGGGTTAACTGCCTTTTTCAGGGGCAGAATGACATAATTTTACCTTGTTAGCTCAAGGATTCAATCCAGCAACATTTTGGTTACTGGCCCAACGCTCTGACCACCTGTCGCCCCAGTGTGGGGTTTGCAGAGGGACAGGGGGGTTGGGCCAGACCTCATTAGAGAGGGGGGACAGAGGAGAGATTGGGCCAGACCTCATTGGAGAGGGGGGACAGAGGAGGGATTGGGCCAGACCTCATTGGAGAGGGGGGACAGAGGAGGGATTGGGCCAGACCTCATTGGAGAGGGGGAACAGCGGAGGGATTGGGAGGGCATCCAAATTAGGAAACTGGAATTGCACAACCATTATACATTAAGTACCTGCAAAGAATGAAAATAAAATTATATTTTGGTTTCCTTACCCTGCAAGTTGTGACAGCAATCCATGCTTTGGTTTAGTTTCTCTGGCACTGTTTCCACATGGTAACATTTTAGCATTTGTGGTACAAATCCCACTCAAGTCATGGGACCGATATTATAATTGTTTGTGCTGTCATACCTTGTCCATAGACTGCTTACAGGGTAAGGAAACCAATGTGTCATTTTGTAATTTGGGTCAACAAAGTAAACACCTTATTAACGTAGTACCAGGTACATGGAGAGAAAAAGTGTACTGAATAAAAATAACTCCAGCACACTAACATATTGATGCTTCTTCAAAAAAATGTAAATTATATTTTTTACCAATGTTTGGGTCTCAATCGACCCTCATCAGGATGTTACAGGGTTGTGCCAGCCCCTCCCAGTCCAGTACTAACGAACCGTAGAGGCGTCTGAACTCCCCTGGCACCCCCGTGGACACCCCTACAGCCTCGCCAGGCCCCAGATGCTAAGGGAAAATGGAAGTTATGCAAAATTAGGCATGCACATAATTACCAGGGGACATGTCTTATTTATTACCCGAGGTAGCTCAGTAGCTGCCCTCTGTAAAGTGGCTCTAAGGGGGCCTCCCTCGGCTCCCTGTGACAACACAGAGGAAAACTACTGGAAACAGTCAAACACATGAAAACCATGCTGTTTAAGGAGTGGGTGAAATGAGCGAAACGCCTGAAATGCACTGAGGCACTGAAATGCATGTTTTTGTGTTTCTCCCTGTTGCTGCTGTAAAGGGTTTAACTCTGGGAGGCAGATCCTCGCACCACTTGAGTGGAGGGGGAAATATTGATCCCTGCAAACAGCAGTAGTGTTTTCTCTCTCCCCTTTATTGCTGTTAACCTTGTAAAAAATACTCTCCTCTAGTTGGAAATGAGCCCTCCAAATTCAATCTACAGACTGTCAGGTTATGTTTAGATTTAAAAGCCCTGGATGCAGACAGGCAGGTTATGCCATTGTTGTTACATTACTGGCTGAGGCCGGCGCCAGTGAGAAACTTGGCTGGGATTCAACACTCAACATCCCCACCTGCTGGACACACTGGACCTCTCAGTCAGGTTCACACAACATGATGAATCTCTGTCTTCTCTCTCTCTGTCTCCTCTCTCTCTTTCTCTCTCCTTCTCTCCCTCTCTCTCCTCTTCCCTCTCGCTCTCCTCCTCTATCTATCTTCTCCATCTGTGTCTGTCTCTGAATCAGGGGTCTTGGGAAGTGGATTCTTAAGGCTTTGAACGATTCTGCCTCAATCTATTGTGCTGTGGCAGCGCAGCCCCGTCCTGAGATGGGCCATGCATCTTCATCACAGTGAGGAGGAGGAGAGCGAGACAGAGAGAGAGAGCGAAGGGGAGCGACAGACAGACATAGAGAGAAAGAGAGAGAGGAGATAGGAAGGAGTAAGAGAGAGAGAGAGAGAGTTCCTGCAGTGTCTCTGTGTGCTGCCTCCCTGCAGTTTCTGCAGCATCACTGTCAGCACTCCCTGCTTTTTTAAGCTGAATTTGGCACTTTCTCTGTAAGATAATATACATTCTCAGGAAGGGCCATATGCATTATAGATCACTACCCAGCAAAGGGAAAGGACACACAGAAAAAATGTATATTTCAACCAAATCTCACTTGCACACTGTCACTAGAGAAAAGGTCTAACTTTATTCATAGACTCTTATATGAGAAAGATCCACTCTATAGAACTCTATACACTGAGAGTACAAAACATTAGGAACACCTTCCTAATATTGAGTTGCACCCCCCCTCTTTTGCCCTCAGAACAGCCTCAATTCATCGGGGCATGGACTCTATTAGGATGTTGAAAGCGTTCCACAGGGATGCTGACCCATGTTGACTCCAATGCTTTGCACAGTTGTGTCAAGTAGGCTGAATGTCCTTTGGGTGGTGGACCATTCTTGATACACACAGGAAACTGTTGAGCATGAAAAAAAACAGTAGCGTTGCAGTTCTTGACACACTCAAACCGGTGCGCCTGGCACCTACTACCAATATTTTGTCTTGCCCATTCACCCTCTGAATGGCAACATACACAATCCATCTGTCAATTGTCTCAAGGCTTAAAAATCCTTCTTTAACCCGTCTCCTCCCCTTCATCTACACTGATTGTAGTGGATTTAACAGGTGACATCAATAAGGGATCATAGCTTCACCTGGATTCACCTGGTCAGTCTATGTCATGGAAAGGGCAAGTGTTCCTAATGTTTTGTACACTCAGAGTAGAACGTTCTAACTTTATATAAACGTAGTCTCTGTGTTTATGACAAAATAAAGCCCTCCCCTACTTTTGGAACCAATGGAACGCACCCAGTTTTTTGGGGGTATGACTTTATTAACTCCACAGCAGCCCTCCCCTCCTTCCGTTTGGTCTCCAGACACTATCTAAGGGAGGAGAGACAGAAGAAAGGAGACACTTAAACTAATCTTGCACAAATAGCACAAGTCCTCCACTCAAAAAAACAGAGGGGGAAAAAAGAGTGGAACAAATCCCTCCAGTGAATTCATTCTAGTTGCTTAATTAACAGGTTTGCAATAAAGCCTTGAATTTCTTAATGAACAGCAACAAGAAATAAATAGCCTTCTAATCCTGGCCAGTTTCTCATTGATGTTGATTATGTAAATACATGTAACTAATGCATTGTACTGATCTTATAGGCCTAGAAGACACCTGTTTTAACCTACATTGATTATTAGTGTGTCCAATGTAGCATCTCTGCAACAGTTCAGTTTAAGGTGATCATTCCAAGTAATAGTTTCCGATGTGATTTAGCTCCAGATTTAAATGCTTAACAAGTGGAGTTCATTTTTATCCATAAGTGAAAGGAGTATGAACAGAACAACTAAATATGAACATTTATTATTAGGAGGAATTACATGGAATTGACTGGGAAAATACTTAAAAGTAGCTTTTGAACCAGAATGACTGATCATTACAAGTGTTTACATACTGTTAATTGGATAGAGTGGAATATAATTGGAGAAATGTATTTATTTTGCTAATTCATTTCTCAATGACTTATTCTGGTGCTGAAAAATGGAAGGAAAATGCTTTGATTATGAGAATGCTTGAATTACTCTTCACCCATATAAACAGAAATAAATGGTGGGAAGAGAACTTGCAGTGTTTATTTGTGAAAAGTGAATGAATTCTCAATGGACATACAGTGGTTACAGCTGCATCTTACAACAATGTTATTTTCGTTAGGGACAAACTTGAATTTGTTGTCGAAGAGCTTAGAATGGACCCAGTTTGAAAAGGTTGTTCGAGTGCACTGTACATTAAAGTGTGCGTTGGGTTGCACATATCGAAGCGCCATGGGTGAGCAATTGCTAAGGGAGGTTTATTCAGACACTGCTGGTCTGCTGGAGATGAAACATTTAAATACATTTGGTCAAAGACTGACCTGAGGGGTATACTGAGAATCAAGCTAGATCTACTCAGCTTCATTTAGCTTCACATTCCAGCTCAGGCTTCCTCCGTACTGTGACAGTAGATATTTTTGGTCCACCTGCCGCTAACTCGAGCAGGCTTATATCTGCGCGTGCATGTCACACGTGGCTGGTTGAACTCTTCATTCTGACATGCTGAAACAACAATCCATGGGCATGTCAGTGCCACAGTTTAATTTGTGCCGAAATCAAAATAAAATAATAGTTATCTTGCAAGTTCAGTAGGCTATGGCTTGAAATAGGCGTTTAGCAGTGCTGTCCTTATTGTATTATAATACAGCCCGAGAATGTGTATCCGGACCAGTAACCAGTCTGCCAATGGGCGAGTTCGTTTTGCATTGCCCGGCGCGCTATTATTACTTATGTCGTTTGTGAACTACTGCTTAGGCTGCCTACTATTTGTGACAATAACCTTCATAGTTAATATGCTGCCATATCGTAGCGAGAGTTGCTGGGGGGAAAACTGTCTGGATGTGTCTTGCTTGTGTTTGATATGCTTTCCTAAATATACTGTTACAATAGACACGTTTTTTTTAAACGAATCTGTCATCATGTATTTTGTGTACAACATAGCCACATGTAGCCTAACACCCTTAAAAAAGAACATGAAATCGCGATTGAGACATGGAATGCATAGTTTGAACATGTCTTTAGTGTACAACATGAAGTTTCCCCCTCCATGTCAACGAGGGGGAAGCGTCAGCAGAGCAGTGGGAGCACTGAGCAGAAGAAAACTGGGCAGCAGCTACAACAAAAAAAATATATACTGCTCATGCACAGAAATCTCCCGAATCAATTATTATGGCAAGTCTTATTCCAGCCAATCCAGAACTGCAGCCACTCCAATCAGGATAATGGAGTTAGCACTGAGTTAGCCTGCCCCAGATAAGGTTAGATCTGAAAGATTTGTTCGGTGAGCCACTTTCATTGTACTTGCTTTGCTGAGTTGAACTGAGTTACTTCATCAACTCCTCAAACTAAATTCCTAGTATAAGGCTCGGACCACACTATGTTATAAACCCAGCATATACTGTAGGCCTACAGACAGCTTTACTGTAGTGTTGATGTTTCCCCAGTCCCCATCTCTTTCTGTCTGGCCAAACAGTCAGCTTTACCATAGTGTGGATGTTTCCCCAGTCCCCACCCCATTCTGTCTGGCCAAACAGTCAGCTTTACCATAGTGTGGATGTTTCCCCAGTCCCCACCCCATTCTGTCTGGCCAAACAGTCAGCTTTACTGTAGTGTGTATGGTTCCCCAGTCCCCACCCCATTCTGTCTGGCCAAACAGTCAGCTTTACCATAGTGTGGATGTTTCCCCAGTCCCCACCCCATTCTGTCTGGCCAAACAGTCAGCTTTACCATAGTGTGGATGTTTCCCCAGTCCCCACCCCATTCTGTCTGGCCAAACAGTCAGCTTTACCATAGTGTGGATGTTTCCCCAGTCCCCACCCCATTCTGTCTGGCCAAACAGTCAGCTTTACCATAGTGTGGATGTTTCCCCAGTCCCCACCCCATTCTGTCTGGCCAAACAGTCAGCTTTACCATAGTGTGGATGGTTCCCCAGTCCCCACCCCATTCTGTCTGGCCAAACAGTCAGCTTTACTGTAGTGTGTATGGTTCCCCATTCCACACCCCATTCTGTATGGCCAAACAGTCAGCTCTACTATAGTGTGGATGGTTCCCCAGTCCCCATCTCTTTCTGTCTGGCCAAACAGTCAGCTTTACTAAATGAAAAAAACTCTAGACCACCTTTACTACACACACAGAGACGTGTACAAAGCTCTCACTTGCCCTCCATTTGGCAAATCTGACTATAATTATAACCTCCTGATTCCTACTTACAAGCAAAATGAAAGCAGGAAGCAGCAGTGACTCAGTTAATAAAAAGTGGTCAGATGAAGCAGATGCTAAACTACAGGACTGTTTTACTAGCACAGACTGGAATATGTTCCGCGATTCTTCCAATGGCATTGAGGAGTACACCACATCAGTGACTGGCTTCATCAATAAGTGCATCGATGACGTCGTCCCCACAGTGACTATACGTACATACCCCAACCAGAAGCCATGGATTACAGGCAACATCCACACTGAGCTGCCGCTTTCATGGAGCAAAGCTCTAACCCGGAAGCTTATAAGAAATCCCTCTATGCCCTCCGACAAACCATCAAACAGGCAAAGTGACAATACAGGACTAAGATCGAATCATACTGTGGATGGTTCCCCAGTCCCCATCTCATTCTGTCTGGCCACACAGTCAGCTTTACTATAGCGTGGATAGTTCCCCAGTCCCCATCTCATTCTGTCTGGCCCAACAG
>NW_026601249.1:0-64300 GCF_029448725.1 Salvelinus fontinalis
TAGCTGTAGGGGTTGTGGTAGCTGTAGGGGTTGTGGTGATTGTGGTAGCTGTAGGGGTTGTGGTAGCTGTAGGGGTTGTGGTGATTGTGGTAGCTGTAGGGGTTGTGGTAGCTGTAGGGGTTGTGGTGATTGTGGTAGCTGTAGGGGTTGTGGTAGCTGTAATGGTTGTGGTGGTTGTGGTAGCTGTAGGGGTTGTGGTGATTGTGGTAGCTGTAGTGGTTGTGGTGATTGTGGTAGCTGTAGGGGTTGTGGTGATTGTGGTAGCTGTAGGGGTTGTGGTGATTGTGGTAGCTGTAGGGGTTGTGGTGATTGTGGTAGCTGTAGTGGTAGTGGTGATTGTGGTAGCTGTAGGGGTTGTGGTGATTGTGGTAGCTGTAGGGGTTGTGGTAGCTGTAGGGGTTGTGGTAGCTGTAGGGGTTGTGGTGATTGTGGTAGCTGTAGGGGTTGTGGTGATTGTGGTAGCTGTAGGGGTTGTGGTGATTGTGGTAGCTGTAGGGGTTGTGGTGATTGTGGTAGCTGTAGTGGTTGTGGTAGCTGTAGTGGTAGTGGTGATTGTGGTAGCTGTAGTGATTGTGGTAGCTGTAGTGGTAGTGGTGATTGTGGTAGCTGTAGGGGTTGTGGTAGCTGTAGGGGTTGTGGTGATTGTGGTAGCTGTAGGGGTTGTGGTAGCTGTAGGGGTTGTGGTGATTGTGGTAGCTGTAGGGGTTGTGGTAGCTGTAGGGGTTGTGGTGATTCTGGTAGCTGTAGGGGTTGTGGTAGCTGTAGGGGTTGTGGTGATTGTGGTAGCTGTAAAACCAATGCTGGCCAATGAGAGTTTTCTTGGTAGTACTCTTCTGTCATTGTGCTCTGGCCTAGAAGGCATATGAAGTGTGAATGTTCATCTGTGTGTGTGTGTGTGGGGGGGGGGGGGGGGGGGGGGACGTCACAACCCGGAAGTGGGAGGGGTGATGCTGGATGGAGGCCCAGAATTTGTTTTCTCTCTCTCACCCCTCTCTCTTTCTCTCACCCCGCCTCTCTCTCGCTTACCCCGCCTCTCTCTCTCTCTCTCTCCTTCCTCCTTCCCCCCCTCAACCCCTCCTTTCCATCCTTCCTCCTTTAGTCCCGATAACTCACCTCTGTTAAGACATGGCCCATAGGGGAGCCTATACCCTCCCTCCATTCATCCCTCATCCCTCCACCTTTCCTCCCTCCTCCCTCATCCCTCACCCCTCCACCCCTCCTCCCTCATCCCTCCATTCAGCCCTCATCCCTCCTCCCTCCTCCCTCCATTCATCCCTCCTCCCTCCATTCATCCCTCCTCCCTCCATTCATCCCTCATCCTTCCTCCCTCCACCCCTCCAAACCTCCTCCCTCCACCCCTCCTCCCTCCACCCCTCCTCTCTCCACTCCTCCTCCCTCCATTCATCCCTCATCCCTCCACCCCTCCTCCCTCCATCCCCTCATCCCTCCATCCCTCCTCCCTCCACCCTCCACCCCTTCTCCCTCCACCCCTCCTCCCTCCTTTCCATCCTTCCTCCTTTAAAAGCAGGATCCTGAAGTATCCATCAACCAGACTACCAGAGTCCTTCTCTGGCTGTAATGGATTGCCGTGCTCCTGCACAAAAAATCATTTGTAAACAGCAAAGTTAAAGTTCTTTGGGCGCCAGGCGATGGCTGCATAGCAACCGACCAGTGGAGGGGCAATGAGCCTTATGAACTTCCTCTCCAGGGAGGTCGGCCATCCAGACTATAGAGGAGGGAAAACAATCTCTAGTGTCTCTTGTGTTCCAAATTGTAGCCTATACTGTAGCCTATACTGTACTACTTTTGACCTGATTGAGACAGAGAGAGAGGGGAGACACAGAGACAAAGAAAGAGAGAGAGACAGAGACAGAGAGAGAGAGAGAGAGAGAGAGAGAGAGAGAGACAGAGAGACAGACAGACAGACAGACAGACAGACAGACAGACAGACAGACAGACAGACAGGGCCCTGGTCCACTATATATGGGATAGGATGCCACAGGGAGAGAGAGAGGGCCATGGTCCACTATATATGGGATAGGATGCCACAGGGAGAGAGAGAGAGAGGGCCCTGGTCCACTATATATGGGATAGGATGCCATTTGGGATGCAGCCAGACACTGTTACAATCCGCTCTGTGCTTCCTGATGAAAAAACATAGAACTGAGCGGAAACCTCTTGTTGTTTACAGAACATTGAGTTTCTACAGAGAACTCTTCTCCTGAAGCTGCAATATGTCACTTTTTGGGAGACCCAACCAAATCCACATAGAAATGTGAGTTATAGATATGTCCTTCTCATTGAAAGCCAGTCTGAGAACCTGTAGATCTGTTCTATGTGCCCTATTTCTATACTTCCCGTTCTTTAGTCCTGTTTTTCTATATTTTACTTTGGTTTTGAACAGCAGCTTCAAACAGTTGAAAATACTATATATGTGGTTATGGAAAGATATTCACAGTTCAGATGATTCAATGATTCTCACAGTTCAGATGATTCAATGATTCCCACAGTTCAGATGGTTCAATGATTCTCACAGTTCAGATGATTCAATGATTCTCACAGTTCAGATGGTTCAATGATTCTCACAGTGGTTCAGATGGTTCAATGATTTTCACAGTGGTTCAGATGGTTCAGATGGTTCAATGATTCTCACAGTGGTTCAGATGGTTCAGATGGTTCAATGATTCTCACAGTGGTTCAGATGGTTCAATGATTCTCACAGTGGTTCAGATGGTTCAATGATTCTCACAGTGGTTCAGATGGTTCAATGATTCTCACAGTGGTTCAGATGGTTCAATGATTCTCACAGTTCAGATGATTCAATGATCCTCACAGTGGTTCAGATGGTTCAGATGGTTCAATGATTCTCACAGTGGTTCAGATGGTTCAATGATTCTCACAGTGGTTCAGATGGTTCAATGATTCTCACAGTGGTTCAGATGGTTCAATGATTCTCACAGTTTAGATGGTTCAATGATTCTCACACTGGTTTAGATGGTTCAATGATTCTCACACTGGTTTAGATGGTTCAATGATTCTCACACTGGTTTAGATGGTTGGGGTATGTACGTACGGTCACTGTAGGGACGACGTCCTCGATGCACTTATTGATAAAGCTGGTGACTGATGCCATTGTAAGAATCCCGGGACATATTCCAGTCTGTGCTAGCCAAAACAGTCCTGTAGCGTAGCATCTGCTTCATCTGACCACTTTCATATTGAGCGAGTCACTGGTACTTCCTGCTTTAATTTTTGCTTGTAAGCAGGAATCAGGAGGATAGAAATATGGTCAGATTTGCCAAATGGAAGGAGAGCTTTGTATGTATCTCTGTGTGTGAAGTAAAGGTGGTCTAGGGTTTTTTCCCCTCTGGTTTCACATTTAACATGCTGGTAGAAATGAGGTGAAATGGATTTCAGTTTGTCTGCATTAAAGTCCCCGGCCACTAGGGGCGCTGCCTCTGGGTAAGCATTTGGTTGTTTGCTTTTGGCCTTATAAGGCTTCGTTGAGTGCGGTCTTAGTGCCAGAGTCGGTTTGTGGTGAGACATAAAATAAAATAACCAGCTAGGAATAATATAAATGAAAACTCTCTTGGTAGATAGTGTGGTCTACAGCTTATCATGAGGTACTCTACCTCAGGTGAGCAAAACCTCCAGACTTCCTTAATATTAGATTTTACGCACCAGCTGTTATTGACAAATAGACACAGACCTCCACCCCTGGTCTTACCGGAGGCAGCTGTTCTGTCTTGCCGAAGCACGGAAAACCCAGCCAACTGTTTATTATCTTGTACTCTGTTGGAAGTGTAAACTTTAGAGGAGATTCTAAAAACACCAAGGAAGAGAGTATTTTAGTGTTTCAGAAGTACCAGCGTGGACATGATGCAATGTGATTTCAATGCCTGTCAAATACCTGGAAAAATACCTTTTCCACGCTTCTTGGAAATCTGCACCTTTCTGAAACACAAACGTTTATCGCCACCTGGTGGTGGATGAGGAGTGGTTGTATGTCCAGGGTGTTATACCCGGCCTGTAGCTCTGTTACACAGCTGTCATTTATTTATGTGTTTAGGCACATAAGACATGCCATGACAGGACTGTTCCATAGACTCCATCTCTCTCTCTTTATCTGTCCTCTAGAGGGAGTGGAGAACCATGACAGGACTGTTCCATGGACTCCCTCTATCTGCCCTCCACCCCACCATTCCTCCACCCCTCCACCCCACCACTCCTCCATTCCTCCACCCCACCACTCCTCCACCACTCCACCCCTCCACTCCTCCACTCCTCCACCCCACCACTCCTCCATCCCTCCACTCCTCCATCCCTCCACCCCTCCACCCCACCACTCCTCCATTCCTCCACCCCACCACTCCTCCATCCCTCCACCACTCCACCCCTCCACTCCTCCACCCCACCACTCCTCCATCCCTTCACTCCTCCATCCCTCCACTCCTCCACTCCTCCATCAATCCACTCCTCCATCCCACCACTCCTCCATCCCTCCATCCCTTCACTCCTCCATCCCTCCACCCCACCACTCCTCCATTCCTCCACCCCTCCATCCCTCCACCCCACCACTCCTCCACCCCACCACTCCTCCATCCCTCCACTCCTCCACTCCTCCATCAATCCACTCCTCCACCCCACCACTCCTCCATCCCTCCACTCCTCCACCCCACCACTCCTCCATCCCTCCACTCCTCCATCCCTCCACCCCTCCACTCCTCCATCCCACCACTCCTCCATCCCTCCACTCCTCCACCCCTTCACCCCACCACTCCTCCACCCCTCCACTCCTCCATCCCTCCACCCCACCACTCCTCCATCCCTCCACTCCTCCATCCCTCCACTCCTCCATCCCTCCATCCCTCCACTCCTCCATCCCTCTACTCCTCCACTCCTCCACTCCTCCATCCCTCCACCCCTCCATCCCTCCAATCCTCCATCCCTCCATTCCTTCACTCCTCCACCCCACCACTCCTCCATCCCTCCACCCCTCCATCCCTCCACTCCTCCATCCCTCCACCCCTCCATCCATCCCTCCACTCCTCCACCCCTCCACCCCTACATCCCTCCACCCCTCCACTCCTCCATCCCTCCACCCCTCCATCCCTCCACTCCTCCACCCCTCCATCCCTCCACTCCTCCCTCCACTCCTCCACCCCTCCATCCCTCCACTCCTCCACCCCTCCATCCCTCCATCCCTCCACTCCTCCACTCCTCCATCCCTCCACCCCTCCATCCCTCCATCCCTCCACTCCTCCATCCCTCCATCCCTCCACTCCTCATCCCTCCACTCCTCCACCCCTCCATCCCTCCACTCCTCCACCCCTCCACCCCTCCATCCCTCCACTCCTCCATCCCTCCACTCCTCCACCCCTCCACTCCTCCATCCCACCACTCCTCCATCCCTCCACTCCTCCACCCCTTCACCCCACCACTCCTCCACCCCTCCACTCCTCCATCCCTCCACCCCACCACTCCTCCATCCCTCCACTCCTCCATCCCTCCATCCCTCCACTCCTCCATCCCTCTACTCCTCCACTCCTCCACTCCTCCATCCCTCCACCCCTCCATCCCTCCAATCCTCCATCCCTCCATTCCTTCACTCCTCCACCCCACCACTCCTCCATCCCTCCACCCCTCCATCCCTCCACTCCTCCATCCCTCCACCCCTCCATCCATCCCTCCACTCCTCCACCCCTCCACCCCTACATCCCTCCACCCCTCCACTCCTCCATCCCTCCACCCCTCCATCCCTCCACTCCTCCACCCCTCCATCCCTCCACTCCTCCCTCCACTCCTCCACCCCTCCATCCCTCCACTCCTCCACCCCTCCATCCCTCCATCCCTCCACTCCTCCACTCCTCCATCCCTCCACCCCTCCATCCCTCCACTCCTCCATCCCTCCATCCCTCCACTCCTCATCCCTCCACTCCTCCACCCCTCCATCCCTCCACTCCTCCACCCCTCCACCCCTCCATCCCTCCACTCCTCCACTCCTCCATCCCTCCACTCCTCCACCCCTCCACCCCACCATCCCTCCACCCCACCACCTCTCCACTCCTCCACTCCTCCACCCCACCACCCCTCCAATCCTCCATCCCTCCACCCCTCCACTCCTCCATCCCTCCATCCCTCCATCCCACCACTCCTCCATCCCACCACTCCTCCACTCCTCCATCCCACCACTCCTCCACTCCTCCATCCCACCACTCCTCCATCCCTCCACTCCTCCACTCCTCCATCCCTCCACCCCTCCACCCCTCCAATCCTCCATCCCTCCACCCCTCCACTCCTCCATCCCTCCATCCCACCACTCCTCCATCCCACCACTCCTCCACTCCTCCATCCCACCACTCCTCCACTCCTCCATCCCACCACTCCTCCATCCCTCCACTCCTCCACTCCTCCACTCCTCCATCCCTCCACCCCACCACTCCTCCATCCCTCCATCCCACCACTCCTCCACCCCACCACTCCTCCACTCCTCCATCCCTCCATTACATTGAATTTTTATCTTTCAAAAAATATATCAGCATCTTTTGTAGAATGAATTGTGATTCAATCAATGGCTTTGATGTTCTCTTACACAGGTAGGTATTGGAGAGAGCAGGATTACTTCTGAAACCCAAACATTTATCGCCACCTTGTGGTGGTGAGGCCTGGTTCTATTTCCAGGTTGTTATACCCTGTTTGTAACCCTGTGACACATCTGTCATCACATCAAACATGCCACCCCTCCATCCCACCACTCCTCCATCCCTCCATCCCACCACTCCACCATCCCTCCATCCCACCACTCCACCACCCCTCCATCCCACCACTCCTCCATCCCTCCATCCCACCACTCCTCCATCCCACCACTCCACCACCCCTCCATCCCACCACTCCTCCATCCCTCCATCCCACCACTCCACCACCCCTCCATCCCACCACCCCTCCATCCCACCACTCCTCCATCCCTCCATCCCACCACTCCACCACCCCTCCATCCCACCACTCCACCACCCCTCCATCCCACCACTCCTCCATCCCTCCACTCCACCACCCCTCCATCCCACCACTCCTCCATCCCTCCATCCCACCACTCCACCACCCCTCCATCCCACTATCCCTCCATCCCACCACTTCTGAAACCCAAACGTTTATCGCCACCTTGTGGTGGTTGAGGCCTGGTTCTATTTCCAGGTTGTTATACCCTGTTGGTAACACTGTGACACATCTGTCATCACATCAAACATGCTCCATACGTGGTCTATACCGTCCCTCCATCCATCCCTCCTCCCGTCCTTTGTTTTAAAAGCATGATCCTTATGTATCCGTCAACCAAAGTACCGGAGGCTCTGTGCCTAAACATATCAATAAATTGTAGACTTCTAGATAGTAGGTGGAAGCATAATATATAATAATATACAGAACCTTCCGGTTCTAACTCCTTTCCGAGGCAACCAATCAGCAGGCATGGACACAACGGTACTCATGGAATCTTTATTTGTTCCGGGACTGACAATAGCAGTGTTCGTTGATTTGTGGTTTCATCCGCATGAAACAGTTTGTTATATTATTCTTGTTTTTTGATAGTATTTTTTAAAACTTTTTTTCTTAATGCATATGAGCTCCATATAAAATTATCAAATACAAATGTACAATAACAATTAACGTAAACTCGTACATCGCCTTGGTCCGTACAATTGCCCTTATTTTAGCGCCCCAAAAACGTAATACTTCCAGATCAACTGTAATGTCAATACCATTGCAAAGCACAATTTCTCCCCTTTCCAACATGATCAATTACATGACCTAAACGCTGCCCGTTTCTGCATAATTCAAGCAGGCAATGACCCATGTCGGGTCTTTTTAAAAATGACGGGTGGGGAAGCGAAACTACAGATGTCGTTTGGGAAAATAGCTTTTTTCACTCGATCTGTCCAACTTATCACCTTATCGCCTCTAAAATGTAAATAAAACACTATAAAGAGTTTATATAATGTGTCATTACATACCTATTTGAAGGTTTGTGTAGAATTTGAATCAGGTTTTTAGGGCGGTGCTAAAGTGATCTTAGAAGTAAACAGCGGCTTTGAGAATGATGATCGCATGCAATGATGACGAAAGAAATGACTAGGTATCCCCCCCTTACCCCCGTCACTGTCCATTTCTTGTTTTTAAACAGATGAGAGAAGTGCTACACCTGGTGGAGAGAGATTGTAAGACAGAAATAGTTGCTTTATGCGCGCTGTACATTACGGCATGACACGTCAAGATGTAACGGAGGGTCAGTTTTTTAAACTTTTCTCCAATACTATAGAGCCATTACCATGTCGATCAACGCATGCATAGAAACCTAGTTCACACCCCGGATTTTGAAGTCAACACAGTCCCATTAGTTTTCTTTGTAGCCTCGTTTGAATGTCGCTGTTACGCACATTTGTACGGAATGGGGTGAGTTTACGTTACACAGAGCAAATACCCCATAGACAACACATTCATTCACATCCCTGTGACAGAGAATAACATACACCGCGGTGTTAGTTAACTTATGACTTCTCTCAAACTCCTACAACATAAAAGGATTAAAAAAACTCAACAGAAATGTTGAACCTTCTAGGTTTGGACAGCACGCTAGTTAACAGTGTACATGGCTAACGGGACGAGAGCTAGCATAGCTAACAGTGTACATGGCTAACGGGACGAGAGCTAGCATAGCTAACAGTGTACATGGCTAACGGGACGAGAGCTAGCATAGCTAACAGTGTACATGGCTAACGGGGCGAGAGCTAGCATAGCTAACAAGTTAGCATGGAAACTGTTAAAAAATCAAAGTACACTTCACGTTATGACAAAACTACATGTAATTACATTGTACATTAGTTCATATATATTCTGTGACATTTTGGACGTAATTATGTGAAAAGAAAGTGGCCTTTAACTGGGAAAAGAGTAGTGAAGCATTTCCTACACACGATCAATTCCGTCAGCATGAAAGAGTCTGAGGGAAAATGGTGCGCTGTAATAATACAACATCTACGGTGCAATACCGTCAACCAACCACACGATGGCAGTCAGGTACACATGAATGAAACCTGTCGATGGAAATAATTGAATATTTCATTTTTGTTGTTACAAGACATATTCAAACATGAACTCAATAACATTCAATTGACTGTTTATGAAACACATTTTGGTGAACTTCACAAATAGAACAGGATGTATTAATTACACCTACAAAAAAACCCAGGTCTAAACCCATATTATTGTCATTAGTGGTTGAGTTGTGAAGGAGGGGGGGGGGGGGGGGGGGGGGGGGGGGGGGGGTAACTGGGTAATTGCACCACTAATTGTAATCATCTCCAACAGACTGATCTAGAGCTGCTATGTTTTACCTTCCCGCTCCCTGGAACCACCTGTGTTGTTTCCTCATGTCCCGTCTGTTTCCTCATGTCCCGTCTGTTTCCTCATGTTCCGTCTGTACTGTCTGTTTCCTCATGTTCCGTCTGTTTCCTCATGTTCCGTCTGTTTCCTCATGTTCCGTCTGTTTCCTCATGTTCCGTCTGTTTCCTCATGTCCCGTCTGTTTCCTCATGTTCCGTCTGTTTCCTCATGTTCCGTCTGTTTCCTCATGTTCCGTCTGTTTCCTCATGTTCCGTCTGTTTCCTCATGTTCCGTCTGTTTCCTCATGTTCTGTCTGTTTCCTCATGTTCTGTCTGTTTCCTCATGTTCCTTCTGTTTCCTCATGTTCCGTCTGTGCTGTCTGTTTCCTCATGTTCCGTCTGTTTCCTCATGTTCCGTCTGTTTCCTCATGTTCCGTCTGTTTCCTCATGTTCCGTCTGTTTCCTCATGTTCCGTCTGTTTCCTCATGTTCCGTCTGTACTGGCTGTTTCCTCATGTTCCGTCTGTTTCCTCATGTTCCGTCTGTTTCCTCATGTTCCGTCTGTTTCCTCATGTTCCGTCTGTACTGGCTGTTTCCTCATGCTCCGTCTGTTTCCTCATGTTCTGGCTGTTTCCTCATGTTCCGTCTGTTTCCTCATGTTCCGGCTGGTTCCTCATGTTCCGTCTGTTTCCTCATGTTCCGTCTGTTTCCTCATGTTCCGTCTGTTTCCTCATGTTCTGTCTGTTTCCTCATGTTCCGTCTGTCCATCCCACCACCCCTCCATCCCTCCACCCCTCCACTCCTCCATCCCTCCACTCCTCCACTCCATTCCACCATCCTTTCACTCCTCCATCCCTCCACTCCTCCATTCCACCACCCCACCACTCCTCCATTCCACCACCCCACCACTCCTCCATTCCACCACCCCACCACTCCTCCACCACTCCACCACCCCACCATCCCTCCACCCCTCCACCCCTCCTTCCCTCCACTCCTCCATCCCTCCTTCCCTCCACCCCTCCTTCCCTCCTTCCCTCCACTCCTCCATCCCTCCACTCCACCATCCCTCCACCCCTCCTTCCCTCCACCCCTCCTTCCCTCCACTCCACCATCCCTCCACCCCTCCACCCCTCCTTCCCTCCACCCCTCCTTCCCTCCACCCCTCCTTCCCTCCACCCCTCCTTCCCTCCACCCCTCCTTCCCTCCACTCCTCCACCCCACCACCCCTCCTTCCCTCCACTCCTCCTTCCCTCCACTCCTCCTTCCCTCCACTCCTCCATCCCTCCACTCCTCCATCCCTCCACCCCTCCATCCCTCCATCCCTCCACCCCTCCATCCCTCCATCCATTCTCCTTGTTACCAAACCACTGCTACAGTGAAATAGAACAGAGAGGTGTTCGTCACTGAGCCGTGTTGCAGGACAAAGAAACGTGAGTCACCGTTTCTCTGAAAAGGATGTCCTTTGCTGTGAAATAGAAAGTTGTACACAACCTCCTGCTTCCTGACATGTCCCTACAGAACAGAGACGTGTTATGGTGTCAGTAGCTGGACAAATAGAACAGAGACATGTTATGGTGTCAGTAGCTGGACAAATAGAACAGAGACATGTTATGTTGTCAGTAGCTGGACAAATAGAACAGAGACATGTTATGGTGTCAGTAGCTGGACAAATAGAACAGAGACATGTTATGGTGTCAGTAGCTGGACAAATAGAACAGAGACATGTTATGGTGTCAGTAGCTGGACAAATAGAACAGAGACATGTTATGGTGTCAGTAGCTGGACAAATAGAACAGAGACATGGTGTCAGTAGCTGGACAAATAGAACAGAGACATGGTGTCAGTAGCTGGACAAATAGAACAGAGACATGTTATGGTGTCAGTAGCTGGACAAATAGAACAGAGACATGTTATGGTGTCAGTAGCTGGACAAATAGAACAGAGACATGTTATGGTGTCAGTAGCTGGACAAATAGAACAGAGACATGTTATGGTGTCAGTAGCTGGACAAATAGAACAGAGACATGTTATGGTGTCAGTAGCTGGACAAATAGAACAGAGACATGTTATGGTGTCAGTAGCTGGACAAATAGAACAGAGACATGTTATGGTGTCAGTAGCTGGACAAATAGAACAGAGACATGTTATGTTGTCAGTAGCTGGACAAATAGAACAGAGACATGTTATGGTGTCAGTAGCTGGACAAATAGAACAGAGACATGTTATGGTGTCAGTAGCTGGACAAATAGAACAGAGACATGTTATGGTGTCAGTAGCTGGACAAATAGAACAGAGACATGTTATGGTGTCAGTAGCTGGACAAATAGAACAGAGACATGTTATGGTGTCAGTAGCTGGACAAATAGAACAGAGACATGTTATGGTGTCAGTAGCTGGACAAATAGAACAGAGACATGGTGTCAGTAGCTGGACAAATAGAACAGAGACATGTTATGGTGTCAGTAGCTGGACAAATAGAACAGAGACATGTTATGGTGTCAGTAGCTGGACAAATAGAACAGAGACATGTTATGGTGTCAGTAGCTGGACAAATAGAACAGAGACATGTTATGGTGTCAGTAGCTGGACAAATAGAACAGAGACGTGTTATGTTGTCAGTAGCTGGACAAATAGAACAGAGACATGTTATGGTGTCAGTAGCTGGACAAATAGAACAGGGACATGTTATGGTGTCAGTAGCTGGACAAATAGAACAGGGACATGTTATGGTGTCAGTAGCTGGACAAATAGAACAGAGACATGTTATGGTGTCAGTAGCTGGACAAATAGAACAGAGACATGTTATGGTGTCAGTAGCTGGACAAATAGAACAGGGACATGTTATGGTGTCAGTAGCTGGACAAATAGAACAGAGACATGTTATGGTGTTCTACTGTAAGTCGCTCTGGATAAGAACGTCTGCTAAATGACTAAAATGTAATGTAAAAATGTGTCAGTAGCTGGACAAATAGAACAGGGACATGTTATGGTGTCAGTAGCTGGTTTTCTCTTGTTTGTAAGAACACTGACACACTAAATCCTAAGCCTCCAATAAATCTGTGAAACCCCCAGTGTTTTGGGCCAATAGTTGTACTTTTAACCTGCATTATGTCACCAGGTGGTAATGCCCCAGACTCGACCCAGTTTATTGACCCATTGCTGGCAGGCCATGTTCATTTGGTCCACTTGGCAGGGGGATGCTGTTTCTCACGATATCCAGTCCAGTGTGTTGAAATCTCAGTTCGATTGATGTTACATTAATCCACAGTCCCTGACAGACCCTATCCCCAAGCCTCAGTCCCTGACAGACCCTATCCCTATCCCCCAGTCCCTGACAGACCCTAACCCTACCCCTCAGTCCCTGACAGACCCTATCCCTCAGTCCCTGACAGACCCTATCCCTATCCCTCAGTCCCTGACAGACCCTATCCCTCAGTCCCTGACAGACTCTATCCCACAGTCCCTGACAGACCCTATCCCTCAGTCCCTGACAGACCCTATCCCTCAGTCCCTGACAGACCCTATCCCTATCCCTCAGTCCCTGACAGACCCTATCCCTCAGTTCCTGACAGACCCTATCCCTCAGTCCCTGACAGACCCTATCCCTCAGTCCCTGACAGACCCTATCCCTCAGTCCCTGACAGACCCTATCCCTATCCCTCAGTCCCTGACAGACCCTATCCCTCAGTCCCTGACAGACTCTATCCCTCAGTCCCTGACAGACCCTATCCCTCAGTCCCTGACAGACCCTATCCCTCAGTCCCTGACAGACCCTATCCCTATCCCTCAGTCCCTAACAGACCCTATCCCTATCCCTCAGTTCCTGAAAGACCCTATCCCTATCCCTCAGTTCCTGACAGACCCTATCCATCAGTCCCTGACAGACCCTATCCCTATCCCTCAGTTCCTGACAGACCCTATCACTCAGTCCCTGACAGACCCTATCCCTCAGTCCCTGACAGACCCTATCCCTATCCCTCAGTTCCTGACAGACCCTATCCCTCAGTCCCTGACAGACCCTATCCCTATCCATATCCCTATCCCTCAGTCCCTGACAGACCCTATCCCTCAGTCCCTGACAGACCCTATCCCTCAGTCCCTGACAGACCCTATCCCTCAGTCCCTGACACACCCTATCCCTATCCCTCAGTCCCTGACAGACCCTATCCCTATCCCTCAGTCCCTGACAGACCCTATCCCTGAGTCCCTGACAGACCCTATCCCTATCCCTATCCCTCAGTCCCTGACAGACCCTATCCCTAAACATCAGTCCCTGACAGACCCTATCCCTCAGTTCCTGTCAGACCCTATCCCTCAGTTCCTGACAGACCCTATCCCTATCACTCAGTCCATGACAGACCTTATCCCTCAGTCCCTGACAGACCCTATCCCTCAGTTCCTGACAGACCCTATCCCTATCACTCAGTCCCTGACAGACCCTATCCCTCAGTCCCTGACAGTCCCTATCCCTCAGTCCCTGACAGACCCTATCCCTCAGTCCCTGACAGACCCTATCCCTAAACATCAGTCCCTGACAGACCCTATCCATCAGTCCCTGACAGACCCTATCCCTCAGTCCCTGACAGACCCTATCCCTCAGTCCCTGACAGACCCTATCCCTAAACATCAGTCCCTGACAGACCCTATCCCTCAGTCCCTGACAGACCCTATCCCTCAGTCCCTGACAGACCCTATCCCCAAGCCTCAGTCCCTGACAGACCCTATCCCCAAGCCTCAGTCCCTGACAGACCCTATCCCTAAACATCAGTCCCTGACAGACCCTATCCCTCAGTCCCTGACAGACCCTATCCCTCAGTCCCTGACAGACCCTATCCCTCAGTCCCTGACAGACCCTATCCCCAAGCCTCAGTCCCTGACAGACCCTATCCCTAAACATCCGTCCCTGACAGACCCTATCCCTCAGTCCCTGACAGACCCTATCCCCAAGCCTCAGTCCCTGACAGACCCTATCCCTCAGTCCCTGACAGACCCTATCCCTCAGTCCCTGACAGACCCTATCCCTCAGTCCCTGACAGACCCTATCCCTCAGTCCCTGACAGACCCTATCCCTCAGTCCCTGACAGACCCTAACCTTGAGCCAAGTTGCCGTGTTCACGTGCTAGTCGGACCTAGAAACTCTGAAATGTCCAACTTGCTAACTGGTTGAATGGGGCACGTGTATAACTACAACGAGTTAACAAGTCGGAAATGTCAGAGTTGCCTAGTTCCGACTAGCACATGAACGCGTCAGTAGTCACCGGCCACATCGTTATGATAATGTGGCCGGTGACATTTTGCTTCTTGCTCGTCCAATATCTTGAAAACTTGACTGCTGACATATAAAACATTTTGGTGCTGCATCACTAGTGGACTAATGAAAAGAAATACCAAAATATAGTTTTTGAGTAAATTTTTTCCTTTAAGAGTTATTCATGTCAAATAAAATAAAATAAAATGTTATTGGTCACATACACATGGTTAGCAGATGTTATTGCGAGTGTAGGGAAATGCTTGTAATACATAAAATAAAATAAAATACTGCAAAGTTTCCTAAGGACTAGAAGCGAGGCAGCCCTCTCTGTCGACGCCATTTTGTTCACATGAAAGCTGTCTTTCATGTCTGTCATATTTAGAAACCAAGTAGCCATGGTGTTTCCTTTAGGGTTATACTCCCTGCCTATCTTATAGAAACCAAGTAGCCATGGTGTTTCCTTTAGGATTATACTCCCTGCCTATCTTATAGAAACCAAGTAGGCAGGGTGTGTCCTTTAGGATTATACTCCCTGCCTATTTTATAGAAACCAAGTAGCCAGGGTGTCTCTTTTAGGGTTATACTCCCTGCCTATCTTAACCAAGTAGCCAGGGTGTGTCCTTCAGGGTTATACTCCCTGCCTATCTTATAGAAACCAAGTAGCCAGGGTGTCTCCTTTAGGATTATACTCCCTGCCTATTTTATAGAAACCAGGTAGTCTCCTTTAGGATTATACTCCCTGCCTATCTTAACCAAGTAGCCAGGGTGTCTCCTTTAGGATTATACTCCCTGCCTATCTTATAGAAACCAAGTAGGCATGGTGTCTCCTTTAGGATTATACTCCCTGCCTATCTTAACCAAGTAGCCAGGGTGTGTCCTTTAGGATTATACTCCCTGCCTATCTTATAGAAACCAAGTAGCCAGGGTGTCTCCTTTAGGGTTATACTCCCTGCCTATCTTATAGAAACCAAGTAGCCAGGGTGTCTCCTTTAGGATTATACTCCCTGCCTATCTTATAGAAACCAAGTAGCCAGGGTGTCTCCTTTAGGATTATACTCCCTGCCTATTTTATAGAAACCAAGTAGCCATGGTGTCTCCTTTAGGGTTATACTCCCTGCCTATTTTATAGAAACCAAGTAGCCATGGTGTCTCCTTTAGGGTTATACTCCCTGCCTATCTTATAGAAACCAAGTAGCCAGGGTGTCTCCTTTAGGATTATACTCCCTGCCTATCTTATAGAAACCAAGTAGCCAGGGTGTCTCCTTTAGGATTATACTCCCTGCCTATCTTAACAACCGCTATGAGCTATCTATATAATTTATTTATTACTTTTATTTATTATTCCAATTCAATCTGAAGTTTAAAAAAAAGATTTGGATAAAAATCCAGAGAAAATTACAGTTTTCAGACGACAAACACATAAATTGTTTTACCTCTAAAAGGTTTTCATTCAAGGTTCCCTATAAAGAAAGACAGACCAGGTGGTAATGAAAATGCCTGCCCTCCTCCAGCCGGAATTATTTCTAGCGATCGACAACATAATCACCACGGCAACAACCTTGAAGAACAACAACGGAGTCTGAAGAGCTTAGAAAATAACATGTCAAGTTTGCCCCAAACAGTTTCTAAGCAACCAAAGACACACCAATTACCTAGACGCGCACAACGTGAGGACAATAACGCTATCGGTGTGTGTTCCCCCAGTATCCTGACACTTGTTGTGATAGAGGGGAGTAATATCACAAACCACAATATGGCTGACCAACGCTGTCAGTAACCTTGGTAACAGTAGCCTATAGACAGTATAGGCTATTGAAAAGCCAGCATGACAGCTGTAACAGCATATATATACCACAGCATTGACAGTCTTTAGTGTACACAGGAGGTGTGTCAGGAGGTGTGTCACGAGGTGTGTCAGGAAGTCAGGCAGGAGGTGTGGCAGGAAGTGTGGCAGGAGGTGTGTCAGTAGGTGTGTCAGTAGGTGTGTCAGTAGGTGTGTCAGGAGGTGTGTTTGGAAGTGTGTCAGGCAGGAGGTGTGCCTGGAAGTGTGCCTGGAAGTGTGTCAGGAGGTGTGTCAGGAGGTGTGTCAGGAGGTGTGTCAGGCAGGAGGTGTGCCTGGAAGTGTGGCAAGAGGTGTGGCAGGAAGTGTGTCAGGAAGTGTGTCAGGAGAGTGTGGCAGGGGGTGTGTCAGGGGGTGTGTCAGGAGGTGTGTCAGGGTGTGCGTCAGTAGGTGTGTCAGGAGGCGTCTCAGGAGGTGTGTCAGGGGGTGTGTCAGTAGGTGTGGCAGTAGGTGTGGCAGGAGGTGTGTCAGGAGGCGTGTCAGGAGGTGAGTCATTAGTGTGAATAGCTGTGCTCCAAGGCCATGTAAGCCCAACAGTACACATTACACAGTCAGGGCCCCATGTCTAAGCCCAACAGTACACATTACACAGTCAGGGCCCCATGTCTAAGCCCAACAGTACACATTACACAGTCAGGGCCCCATGTCTAAGCCCAACAGTACACATTACACAGTCAGGGCCCCATGTCTAAGCCCAACAGTACACATTACACAGTCAGGGCCCCATGTCTAAGCCCAACAGTACACATTACACAGTCAGGGCCCCATGTCTAAGCCCAACGGTACACATTACACAGTCAGGGCCCCATGTCTAAACCCAACAGTACACATTACACAGTCAGGGCCCCATGTCTAAGTTCAACAGTACACATTACACAGTCAGGGCCCCATGTCTAAACCCAACAGTACACATTACACAGTCAGGGCCCCATGTCTAAGTTCAACAGTACACATCACACAGTCAGGGCCCCATGTCTAAACCCAACAGTACACATTACACAGTCAGGGCCCCATGTCTAAGTTCAACAGTACACATTACACAGTCAGGGCCCCATGTCTAAGTTCAACAGTACACATTACACAGTCAGGGCCCCATGTCTAAGTTCAACAGTACACATTACACAGTCAGGGCCCCATGTCTAAACCCAACAGTACACATTACACAGTCAGGGCCCCATGTCTAGGCCCAACAGTACACATTACACAGTCAGGGCCCCATGTCTAAGTTCAACAGTACACATTACACAGTCAGGGCCCCATGTCTAAGCCCAACAGTACACATTACACAGTCAGGGCCCCATGTCTAAGCCCAACAGAGACGAGGAGACGAGGAGAGAGGAAACGAGGAGAGAGTGCTAGTCGGAACTAAACTTGGAAATGTCCAACTTGCTAACTGGTTGAACGCAGCACCTCTATAACTACAACCAGTTAACAAGTCGGAAATGTCAGAGTTTCCATGTTCCGACTAGCACATGAACGCGTCAGTGTTCACCGGCCACATCGTCATGCGTTCTGTGCTTCCTGTTCTTAAGTTTTATTTTTGCATCTTTTACTTTCGGTTTTGTTCACCAGATTAAAACAGCAGAATTTTTAAAAATGTTTTGTTATTAAAAATATATTTCACAGCGGTTAAGATGGTACAATGACTCTCTACACTCTGAGTGCTTGTTGTCACATAAACTGAAATAAAGCGAACTATTAACATTTTAGCAACCAGGAAATGGAGGAGCGATTATTGCATATTGCACCTTTAAATCCACTTCACAATAGCCTATCAGCTTGAAACCTTTTAGGGTCATCAAAAACATTACCATGACGAAGCATGTTAAGTTTGGTATTCAAACCACTGTAAATCCACTCTGAACTTGTCATCCTGTGAACCCCGTTCATTGCTGCCTGCAGCTATAAGTTGCTGTTCTCTATGTAAGTGAGAGAAACAAGAAGAAAAGCAATAAAAAGAAAAGTAGGCTAAGCCAAAGATATTGAATGTGTTATCTTGCATACTTCTGTATCATAAAACATTCTCTGTAGGCAAAGGATCCTTCCACGTACAACCATAAAGAATGCTCCTGGGCAGAGGGCTACGCCTCTTATGCAAATACTCAAGAGGAGCGATTGGAGCCCCGCCTACCTACAAAAGCAACACACTGCAACTAAAGATACTGATAACTTTACCGTTTTGTCTGTGCTGCGATCCGCTGCCGTCACAGTCTCGGGGTGGGGTTTCTAGTTGAGCTGCGTGGAGAATAGCGACTGTCCGGTAGAGTGATGTCACATAACGAATAGACGAGAGACCGAACCAGTGACTGATTGTAATAGCTGGCGAAAGCGCACCTGTTGAATAACAGGCTCACAACGATATTCCAGTTTTCCGTATTTCTTCGAAGCTTTTGGCTGCGTTTAAAAGTTCAGAATGACGGATACAATAATTACCAACGGAATCGAGGACCGAGCGGGTCAGAATGGATATTTTAAAAAGGTGAGTGATTTAAGTTTTTATGATAAAGATGATAGCGCAGTTACGCAGGGGACGTTCATAACGTTACGCAGGGGACGTTCATAACGAGTAAAGTGTTACAAACCAAACAGTTCACTTATGAATGGACTCTTGTCTGTTATAAACGCAGTGTTTCTGCTTTCACTGAAATGAATAGCGGCCTAGTGGATGGATTTCTGATGTATTTAATCTATCAAAAGCAGCTGGTGTTGATGTCTGACGTACTACCTGTTTGATTAGTGGTTTATACCCCGTTTGTTTTTTAAAAATACGATAACGCTATCTGCGGTTTTTAATGGGTTTGACTGATTGTCAGGTGTGGCAGTGACCACTAAATGTCATTGGCCGATATCGTATTGGAACATAAGGCAGTTTGTTGTCAAAGATCCTCTGGTGATATACACTACCGATCAAACGTTTTAAAAGGGTTTTTCTTTATACTATTTTCTACTGTAGCTCCCTAAACTGTCCATAATGTCTATACATCCCATCACATATACAGTACCAGTCCAAAGCTTGGACACACCTACTCATTCAAGGGTGCTTCTTTATTTCCTACATTGTAGAATAATAATGAAGACATCAAAACTATGAAATAACACATATGGAATCATGTAGTAAACAAAAAAAAGTGTTAAACAAATCTAAATATTTGAGATTCTTCAAATAGCCACCCTTTGCCTTGGTGACAGCGTTGCCCACTCTTGGTATTCTCTCAACCAGCTTCACCTGGAATGCTTTTCCAACAGTCTTGAAGGAGATCCCACATAAGCTGAGCACTTTTTGGCTGCTTTTCCTTCACTCTGCGGTCCGACTCATCCCAAACCATCTCAATTGGGTTGAGGTCGGGTGATTGTAGAGACCAGGTTATCTGATGCAGCACTCCATCACTCTCCTTCTTGGTCAAATAGCCCTTACACAGCCTGGAGGTGTGTTGGGTCATTGTCCTGTTGAAAAACAAATGATAGTCCCACTAAGCGCAAACCAGATGGGATGGCTTATCACTGCAGAATGCTGTGGTAGCCATGCTGGTTAAGTGGGCCTTGAATTCTAAATAAATCCCCAACAGTGTCACCAGCAAAATACCCCCACACCATAACACCTCCTCCTCCATGCTTCACACATGCAGAGATCATCCGGTTTGAACCAAAAATCTCAAATTTGGACTCATCAGATCAAAGGACAGATTTCCACCAGTCTAATGTCCATTGCTCGTGTTTCTTGGCCCAAGCAAGTCTCTTATTATTATTGGTGTCCTTTATTAGTAGTTTCTTTGCAGCAATTCGACCATGAAGGCCTGATTCACACAGTCTCCTCTGAACAGTTGATGTTGAGATGTGTCTGTTACTCGAACTCTGTGAAGCATTTATTTGGGCTGCAATCTGAGGTGCAGTTAACTCTAATGAACTTATCCTCTGCAGCAGAGGTAACTCTGGGTCTTCCTTTCCTGTGGCGGTCCTCATGAGAGACAGTTTCATCATAGCTCTTGATGGTTTTTGCGACTGCACTTGAAGAAATTTACAAAGTTGTTGAAATGTTCCGTATTGACTGACCTTCATGTCATAAAGTAATGATGGACTGTCGTTTCTCTTTGTATATTTGAGCTGTTCTTGCCATAATATGGACTTGGTCTTTTACCAAATAGAGCTGTCTTCTGTATACCAACCCTACCTTGTCACAACACAACTGATAGCTAAATCATTATGTTCATAACTAATGTGGTGAGATACAAGAATCGACATTAAAACATTGTAGAGATGCAAAAACTTTGACCGGTAGTGTATGACACCTACTCATTCAAGGGTTTTTCTTAGTTTTTACTATTTTCTACATTGTAAAATAATAGTGATGACATCACAACTATGAATAACACATATGGAATCATGTAGTAACCAAAAAAAGGTGTTAAATCAAAATATATTTTATATTTGAGATTCTTCAAATAGCCACCCTTTGCCTTGACAGCGTTGCACAATCTTGGCATTCTATCAACCAGCTTCATGAGGTAGTCACCTGGAATGCATTTCATATTCACAGGTGTGCCATGTTAAAAGTTCATTTGTGGAATTTATTTCCTCAATGTGTTTGAGCAAAAATATCTCAATCCGTGGATAATCAACTGATCACTTGGTCCATTTAAAGACGGGAACAGGGTGAACGAATTTAAACGTTATATCCTATCGCTCCCAGTATTTTGCTTACAAGAAAGAAACCATTAGGGAGTATTGGACTTGTGTGTGATCGTGGCCAGCATAATGGACCTATATCTTACAGCCTACTGTGAATACACTATCAGGTATTTATGGAATGCTTTTATCTACAGGGGTGTGTGCTCCTGCCTGCGTGTCTGTGGTGTGTTTGTGCTTCTGTCTTTGGCGTGTGTTTGTGCTCCTGTATGTGTGTCTTTCTGTGGAACATGCCTCTGGGTAACAAGCTGGTGAGGTTGGAGAGATAGCTGGCTGTCTGCTAGAAGATACCAAACCGTTACGCTTGTTTACAGTGAGCTGCTCAGGGGTCGGAGCACAATCATGTTTACATTAACCCACCGTGGAATCGGCGAGAGATATGGGTCGGAAAACGTACCTCAAAGCAGGGATGGGATATGGGTCGGAAAACGTACCTCAAAGCAGGGATGGGATATGGGTCGGAAAACGTACCTCGAAGCAGGGATGGGATATGGGTCGGAAAACGTACCTCAAAGCAGGGATGGGATATGGGTCGGAAAACGTACCTCGAAGCAGGGATGGGATATGGGTCGGAAAACGTACCTCGAAGCAGGGATGGGATATGGGTCGGAAAACGTACCTCGATGCAGGGATGGGATATGGGTCGGAAAACGTACCTCGATGCAGGGATGGGATATGGGTCGGAAAACGTACCTCGATGCAGGGATGGGATATGGGTCGGAAAACGTACCTCGATGCAGGGATGGGATATGGGTCGGAAAACGTACCTCAAAGCAGGGATGGGATATGGGTCGGAAAACGTACCTCGAAGCAGGGATGGGATATGGGTCGGAAAACGTACCTCGATGCAGGGATGGGATATGGGTCGGAAAACGTACCTCGATGCAGGGATGGGATCTGTCCGTGTACTCCAAACTGGATCTTTATCCACAGGTTCCACACTGCTCCATCGAGCAGATTGAAATACTGCTGGTTTTCCCCGAAAACTGCCCTTGTTGTCCTCCATGCTAGCTAGCAGTAACTACAGCAGCCATTATGAAGGTAGCCTAGCAGTTAATCGCAATGGGCCAGTAACCGAAAGGTCGCTGGTTCGAATCCCTGAGCCGGCAAGATGGAAAAAATCTGCCGTTCTGCCCTTGAGCAAGGCAGTTAACCCCCAACAACAACTGTTCTCCGGGTGCCGATGACGTCGATAGCCCCCCCCTCACCTCTCTGATTCAGAGGGGTTGGGTTAAATACGGAAGACACATTGAGGTTGAAGGCTATCAGTTGAGCAACTGACTAGGTAACCCCCCTTTTTCCCCAACTGACTAGGTATCCCCCCCTTTCCCACAACTGACTAGGTATCCCCCCCTTTCCCCCAACTGACTAGGTATCCCCCCAACTGACTAGGTACCCCCCTTTTCCTAGTCATAAAACCTGAGTTATTCTTCAGAGATGTTATTTCACTGGGGTTGAATCTGGGCTTCCTGGAAGATTCTGTAGAAAGGGGTTTAGTTTCTGGTAAAACAGGATGTAGTTCAAATGTTGACTCTATAGTTGTATAATAGATATCCACAAAAGCCCAGGGAATATCCTATTAAATAAACCTTAAAGACTATTTGTACAGATTGTCCGGTGTGTCTTTTTCATTTATTTTTTTAAAAAAGTAACCATTTACAAAGACGGCCTACACCGGCCAAACCCCGGACGACGCTGGGACAATTGTTCGCCGCCCTATGAGACTCCCAATCACATCCGGATGTGATACAGCCTGGATTCGAACCAGGGACTGTAGTGACGCCTCTTGCACTGAGACGCAGCGCCTTTAGACCGCTGTGATACAGCCTGGATTCGAACCAGGGACTGTAGTGACGCCTCTTGCACTGAGACGCAGCGCCTTTAGACCGCTGTGATACAGCCTGGATTCGAACCAGGGACTGTAGTGACGCCTCTTGCACATGAGACGCTGCGCCTTTAGACCGCTGTGATACAGCCTGGATTCGAACCAGGGACTGTAGTGACGCCTCTTGCACATGAGACGCTGCGCCTTTAGACCGCTGTGATACAGCCTGGATTCGAACCAGGGACTGTAGTGACGCCTCTTGCACTGAGATGCAGTGCCTTTAGACTGCTGCGCCACTCGGGGAGTTCAAAGGTCATGGTCATAGGATAGTTCCAGTACGTGTCAATATTTACAGTGTCTCGTAACCTTTATCTACGGAGGAAGATCATTCACTAGTCTGTCGTTGAGTAATGGGTTATGTTCCCATATAGCACCCTATTCCCTATGTAAGACTGTACACTACTTTTGACCAGGGCCCATAGGGTGTCATGTGACTCCACCGTGGCGTAACGTGTTGACCCTGGCTGTCACCGTTCTCACAGGCTGAGTCATGTGACTCCACCGTGGCGTAACGCGTTGACCCTGGCTGTCACCGTTCTCACAGGCTGAGTCATGTGACTCCACCGTGGCGTAACGTGTTGACCCTGGCTGTCACCGTTCTCACAGGCTCAGTCATGTGACTCCACCGTGGCGTAACGTGTTGACCCTGGCTGTCACCGTTCTCACAGGCTGAGTCATGTGACTGCACCGTGGCGTAACGTGTTGACTCTGGCTGTCACCGTTCTCACAGGCTGAACCAGTGCTGTCACATATTTGTGTATCCGCCCCGGGCAGAGACTTGTTTTCTTAGTCAACCTGTAGTTAGTACAGTGACGAAAATGATTGGGGATAGGGGTTGAAAGGGGTTGAAAGGGTCTTTTGTTGTGGTCAAGCTGCCCTGATCTCCCTGTGAAGAGAGTCTGGCTTTAGGCTTTGTAGCAGACTTCCTCTGTCTATTAATGCTCTGTTATGAGTCTGATGATCAAGGGAGAGGGTGGGAGTTAGACCTCTCTCTCCTTTTATATGTTCTCTCTCCTCTCTCTCTCCTCTCTCTCTCTAGCTCTCTCCCCTCTCTCTCTAGCTCTCTCTCCTCTCTCTCTAGCTCTCTCCCCTCTCTCTCTAGCTCTCTCCCCTCTCTCTCTCTAGCTCTCTCCCCTCTCTCTCTAGCTCTCTCTCCTCTCTCTCTTGCTCTCTCTCCCTTCTCTCTCTAGCTCTCTCTCTAGCTCTCTCCCTTCTCTCTCTAGCTCTCTCCCTTCTCTCTCTAGCTCTCTCCCCTCTCTCTCTTTCTCCACTCTCTCTTTCTCCACTCTCTCCCCTCTCTCTTTCTCCACTCTCTCCCCTCTCTCTTTCTCCACTCTCTCCTCTCTCTCTTTCTCCACTCTCTAGCTCTCTCTCTAGCTCTCTCTCTAGCTCTCTCTCTTTCTCCCCTCTCCTCTCTCTCTTTCTCCACTCTCTCCCCTCTCTCTTTCTCCACTCTCTCCCCTCTCTCTTTCTCCACTCTCTCCCCTCTCTCTTTCTCCACTCTCTCCCCTCTCTCTTTCTCCACTCTCTCCCCTCTCTCTTTCTCCACTCTCTCCCCTCTCTCTTTCTCCACTCTCTCCCCTCTCTCTTTCTCCACTCTCTCCCCTCTCTCTCTCTCTCTCTCTCTCTCTCGTGTAGAACGCAGCAGTATATTTCATGGAACACTGATTAGGGTTTTTCCATAGTGTCTTCACACACCACAGCAACCTTTCCCACTCCTGTAAGCAGGGTAGTCAAGCCAAAGCTCGGTCTCTGTCTGAAGAGGTTTGCACATTCAGGAAACCACAAGGCTATAAAACATACAGGAGTGTACTGGTGATTTGGTCATGTTTAAACCAGATTTGTGATTTGGAAACCTTGTTTGGCGTTGGTGGAAATTTGAGTTAAGTGGAGCATTGACCCTTTTTTCTGTCTCTCGTCTCTCCCCTGTCTCTTGTCTCTCGCTCTCTGTCTCGTCTCTCGCTCTCTGTCTCGTCTCTCGCTCTCTGTCTCGTCTCTCACTCTCTGTCTCGTCTCTCACTCTCTGTCTTCTCTTCTCTGCTTGGTGAGAATGAGCTCAGTGATTTACTATGCTGCTCTAACAAATGCTCCACAGACTCGCCGCTCAACTCCTGGTCTGCCGACAGATGATCCTGTGAGATGCCATGGTAACGTGGTTTCAGGCCGGGTTCCCAAACCTCTGCTGTTTCCCTGAGCTGGTCATTAGGGACGTTTGGTCCCCTCCGGGCGTTAGGGACGTTTGGTCCCCTCCGGGCGTTAGGGACGTTTGGTCCCCTCCGGGCGTTAGGGACGTTTGGTCCCCTCCGGGCGTTAGGGACGTTTGGTCCCCTCCGGGCGTTAGGGACGTTTGGTCCCCTCCGGGCGTTAGGGACGTTTGGTCCCCTCCGGGCGTTAGGGACGTTTGGTCCCCTCCGGGCGTTAGGGACGTTTGGTCCCCTCCGGGCGTTAGGGACGTTTGGTCCCCCCCGGGCGTTAGGGACGTTTGGTCCCCCCCGGGCGTTAGGGACGTTTGGTCCCCCCCGGGCGTTAGGGACGTTTGGTCCCCCCCGGGCGTTAGGGACGTTTGGTCCCCCCCGGGCGTTAGGGACGTTTGGTCCCCCCCGGGCGTTAGGGACGTTTGGTCCCCTCCGGGCGTTAGGGACGTTTGGTCCCCTCCGGGCGTTAGGGACGTTTGGTCCCCTCCGGGCGTTAGGGACGTTTGGTCCCCTCCGGGCGTTAGGGACGTTTGGTCCCCTCCGGGCGTTAGGGACGTTTGGTCCCCTCCGGGCGTTAGGGACGTTTGGTCCCCTCCGGGCGTTAGGGACGTTTGGTCCCCTCCGGGCGTTAGGGACGTTTGGTCCCCCCCGGGCGTTAGGGACGTTTGGTCCCCCCCGGACGTTTGGTCCCCCCCGGACGTTTGGTCCCCCCCGGACGTTTGGTCCCCCCCGGACGTTTGGTCCCCCCCGGGCGTTAGGGACGTTTGGTCCCCCCCGGGCGTTAGGGACGTTTGGTCCCCCCCGGGCGTTAGGGACGTTTGGTCCCCCCCGGGCGTTAGGGACGTTTGGTCCCCCCCGGGCGTTAGGGACGTTTGGTCCCCCACGGGCGTTAGGGACGTTTGGTCCCCTCCGGGCGTTAGGGACGTTTGGTCCCCTCCGGGCGTTAGGGACGTTTGGTCCCCTCCGGGCGTTAGGGACGTTTGGTCCCCCCCGGTCGTTAGGGACGTTTGGTCCCCCCCCAGGCGTTAGGGACGTTTGGTCCCCCCAGAGCGTTAGGGACGTTTGTTCCCCCCAGGGCGTTAGGGACGTTTGGTCCCCCCCGGGCGTTAGGGACGTTTGGTCCCCTCCGGGCGTTAGGGACGTTTGGTCCCCTCCGGGCGTTAGGGGCGTTTGGTCCCCCCCCCAGGGCGTTAGGGGCGTTTGGTCCCCCCCCAGGGCGTTAGGGACGTTTGGTCCCCTCCGGGCGTTAGGGACGTTTGGTCCCCTCCGGGCGTTAGGGACGTTTGGTCCCCCCCGGGCGTTAGGGGCGTTTGGTCCCCCCCCCCAGGGCGTTAGGGGCGTTTGGTCCCCCCCAGGCGTTAGGGACGTTTGGTCCCCCCCCAGGGCGTTAGGGACGTTTGGTCCCCCCCCAGGGCGTTAGGGACGTTTGGTCCCCCCCCAGGGCGTTAGGGACGTTTGGTCCCCCCCCAGGGCGTTAGGGACGTTTGGTCCCCCCCCAGGGCGTTAGGGACGTTTGGTTCCCCCCCAGGGCGTTAGGGACGTTTGGTCCCCCCCCAGGGCGTTAGGGACGTTTGGTCCCCCCCCAGGGCGTTAGGGACGTTTGGTTCCCCAGTGCGACAGCAGCAAGATACCATTGACGTAGAATCATCCCAAGGCTGTCCCAGTCCCCAACCCACTCAGACAAATTGACAACATGTGTCCTGGCACATGGCACCCTATTCCCAACATAGGCCTGGTCTAAAGTAGTGCACTATATAGGGCATAGGCTTCCATTTGGTACACGACCTCTGACTGCTGCCTGCCTCTGCAGTCTGTCTGGACAATGTCAGAGGAAACACAGTAAAAAGCCCCCTGTGTTTCTACTGCAAAATAACACTGAAACGTCCCTTTAAGAAAGACTCGAGCTGCTTCCCCTTTAATTAGGGATGGTTTAACCGTGTTTGTAGCCATTCCAAAACCTCCATTATATGGTGCTGCTGCAGGGGAAACTAAACCACGAGGGTGAACTCTCACCTTTCTAGTCTTCTGTCCAATTAGACCGTTTGTATAACGTATAGAGACGTTAATCATGATGAAGCGTCACTCTACATTCATGTTGTTTTTTTATGTTAACGTTACACAACACTCCCCTCCTTGGTTCTGAGCGGTCCGGTTCAATGGAGAGGGTCTCTTCAGGAGCCTGTCCAAAGACACGAGAGACAGCTAACTCAACCGTTCCCAGATTTACTATGTCGCCGTCCCAGTTGGACTCCCCCCTCTGTCCTCCGGGCCAGAGAGAGAGAGAGAGGAGAGAGAGAGGAGAGAGAGAGAGAGAAGAGAGCTAGAGAGAGAGAGGAGAGAGAGGGGAGAAAGCTAGAGAGAGAGAGAGAGAGGATAAAGCTAGAAGGAGAGAGAGAGGAAAGAGGAAAGAGAGAGAGAGAGGAGAAAGCTAGAGCACTATGTCGGGTGCCATTTGGGATGCAGACATAACTTGTGGCTCGCTATTGGGGGCTTGTTAGTGGCCTGGCCAGCAGACACAATCCCAGGCTGTTGGTCCAGACTGTAACTGACTGGATGAACAGGGCTGAGAGAGACTGAGAGTCTTTGTCCCAGGCTGTTGGTCCAGACTGGCTGAACAGGGCTGAGAGAGACTGAGAGTCTTTGTCCCAGACTGTTGGTCCAGACTGTAACTGACTGGATGAACAGGGCTGAGAGAGACTGAGAGTCTTTGTCCCAGACTGAGCTCCGTTACTAATGAACACCCTAATAGATCTCTGTTCTGGGCCTGTTTTCATAAAGTGCCTCTCAATGCAGTAGTACTGATCTAGGATCAGTTTAGTCTGTTAAATGATAATGGATTAAAAAGGCGGACGGGATGGGGGGGGGGGCCTGATCGTACATCAGCACTCCTATTCTGAGACGCTTTGTGAATACTTGGACTGTTCCCATTCTGGAGTGTTTTTTAATAGGACACTGGACGGTTGGGGGACATAAATCCATCCCTACAGCTGTTTCTCTACTGTAACTTAGATTCAGATTGACACCTGACTAAATGGATTTCAGCCGGCTGCAGTATCTAAAGGACCAATCAGGAAGCCATCCTTGGGACTAGGGATTCATATTTTCCCCCCCAAAAATCGACCTAATTTCACTACCGGTTATAATTCATATTGATCTTAGAGACTTCTGGGGAAATATTGATCAAGAGACTTCTACCGAAAATTCGGAAGTGTCCATTTTTTAAAAAGAGTTTAAAACCAATATCTGGTCAGTACGTCAGGGTTCTCCTCAAATAAGAGGGGGAGCGCTGTGTCACCTTGTCGGCTTGGCTGCACACTCCGACTGTAGCCTTGTCGGCTTGGCTGCACACTCCGACTGTAGCCTTGTCGGCTTGGCTGCACACTCCGACTGTAGCCTTGTCGGCTTGGCTGCACACTCCGACTGTAGCCTTGTCGGCTTGGCTGCACACTCCGACTGTAGCCTTGTCGGCTTGGCTGCACACTCCGACTGTAGCCTTGTCGGCTTGGCTGCACACTCCGACTGTAGCCTTGTCGGCTTGGCTGCACACTCCGACTGTAGCCTTGTCTGCTTGGCTGCACACTCCGACTGTAGCCTTGTCGAATCATACAACACTTTATAACGGCAGCCAAACTACAGTCAAATGAGCTAGATAACTTCCTTCTACGAATGACCCGATATATCCTAACCCTCCTTCTACGAATGACCCGATATATCCTAACCCTCCTTCAACGAATGACCCGATTTATATCTCCTGTATTTTGGTTAAATGGACTTGATGATTTTTATAGAGGTAGTCGATCAGCTCATGAATAACGGAGAGATGAAGAGTAGAAATAGTTTTTAAATATTCAAAGGTATCTTACCGTGGACCAGCTGTGTTCATATCTCCTCTCATACCGTTTTGTGGATCACACGTGCTCTACTAGAGGTCGACCTCTATTCTCTACCCTAAACTCTACATAGGCAGCTATACGAGACAGCGCGGGGGGAGGAGAATATTCTAGAGGTATTTTGACATGTGTAGCTCGACGTGCTTTCATAATGCTGCCTATGGGTTACAGAATAAAGTTAGGATTTTTTTTTATGCGAGACAGGAGTCAGGATTTGGGGTTTCATTGGGATTGGATAATAGCCTATAGGCTCAAGGACTGTAGAAGACAGAATGTTGTCTGTGACAGAGATGCCTAATGTAGTGGATTGTCCATAGGCCTATCAAATGTGTGACTTTATGACGAGTCACAATGACATCTCAAAGAGACGTGTTATTTTATAGGCTAAACTAAAGGGGTTTCCTGTAGGGTTTATTAAATGCATTTGGGTCTCTTGTTCAGCAGTGTCAATTATGTGTGTTTTGAATCTATGGTGACTTTGTGTGTAGTCAATATGCTAGGCTAAAGGCTTCCATTAACAACGTCATGTCCCTCCTTTAGTAAAGAGAGATGACATGTCCCTCCTTTAGTCAAGAGGAGGAAGAGCAGTGAGTCCACCTGGTCAGGTGACTCTGGTTTAGGTTTTCCCTCCGAGAGCTTTGATGCTAGCTAGAGGAATGTGGTAATCTCTCTGTGTGGATCAGAGCTGTAGTTCCTGTCCCACTGGTTCCTGACTGAACCCTCTTTCAATGGAACCCACAGGGAAGTAGTGCACTGTGTAGGGAATAGGGTGCCAGTAGTGCACTATGTAGGGAATAGGGTGCCAGTAGTGCACTATGTAGGGAATAGGGTGCCATGTAGTGCACTATGTAGGGAATAGGGTGCCATGTAGTGCACTGTGTAGGGAATAGGGTGCCATGTAGGAATGCAAGAGTTTATAACAGCTTTCTTTTGATGGCCTACTGTGGTCATAAATGTTATTATCATGACCTCATCATGAATGAGCGTAATAAACTGGTATTGATGCTGTATTGGCATCAGCGTATTGTCATAGGGCCAAGCCCTGGGAGTCTCCTCCCTCTGATGTACTGTTCTATTTCAGTCTGGGGTTATGTATCTAGGTGTAATACACTGGTATTGATCAGGTAACTCTGTGTTCTATTTCAGTCTGGGGTTATGTATCTGTAGGGGTAATACACTGGTATTGATCATGTAACTCTGTGTTCTATTTCAGTCTGGGGTTATGTATCTGTAGGGGTAATACACTGGTATTGATCAGGTAACTCTGTGTTCTATTTCAGTCTGGGGTTATGTATCTGTAGGTGTAATACACTGGTATTGATCATGTAACTCTGTGTTCTAGTTCAGTCTGGGGTTATGTATCTAGGTGTAATACACTGGTATTGATCAGGTAACTCTGTGTTCTATTTCAGTCTGGGGTTATGTATCTGTAGGGGTAATACACTGGTATTGATCATGTAACTCTGTGTTCTATTTCATTCTGGGGTTATGTATCTGTAGGGGTAATACACTGGTATTGATCATGTAACTCTGTGTTCTATTTCAGTCTGGGGTTATGTATCTGTAGGGGTAATACACCGGTATTGATCATGTAACTCTGTGTTCTATTTCAGTCTGGGGTTATGTATCTGTAGGTGTAATACACTGGTATTGATCATGTAACTCTGTGTTCTATTTCAGTCTGGGGTTATGTATCTGTAGGGGTAATACACTGGTATTGATCAGGTAACTCTGTGTTCTATTTCAGTCTGGGGTTATGTATCTGTAGGGGTAATACACCGGTATTGATCAGGTAACTCTGTGTTCTATTTCAGTCTGGGGTTATGTATCTGTAGGGGTAATACACCGGTATTGATCATGTAACTCTGTGTTCTATTTCAGTCTGGGGTTATGTATCTGTAGGGGTAATACACCGGTATTGATCATGTAACTCTGTTCTATTTCAGTCTGGGGTTATGTATCTGTAGGTGTACTACACTGGTATTGATCATGTAACTCTGTTCTAGTTCAGTCTGGGGTTATGTATCTGTAGGGGTAATACACTGGTATTGATCAGGTAACTCTGTGTTCTATTTCAGTCTGGGGTTATGTATCTGTAGGTGTACTACACTGGTATTGATCATGTAACTCTGTGTTCTATTTCAGTCTGGGGTTATGTATCTGTAGGGGTAATACACCGGTATTGATCATGTAACTCTGTGTTCTATTTCAGTCTGGGGTTATGTATCTGTAGGTGTACTACACTGGTATTGATCATGTAACTCTGTGTTCTATTTCAGTCTGGGGTTATGTATCTGTAGGTGTACTACACTGGTATTGATCATGTAACTCTGTGTTCTATTTCAGTCTGGGGTTATGTATCTGTAGGGGTAATACACTGGTATTGATCATGTAACTCTGTGTTCTATTTCAGTCTGGGGTTATGTATCTGTAGGGGTAATACACTGGTATTGATCATGTAACTCTGTTCTATTTCAGTCTGGGGTTATGTATCTGTAGGGGTAATACACCGGTATTGATCATGTAACTCTGTTCTATTTCAGTCTGGGGTTATGTATCTGTAGGTGTAATACACTGGTATTGATCAGGTAACTCTGTGTTCTAGTTCAGTCTGGGGTTATGTATCTGTAGGGGTAATACACTGGTATTGATCAGGTAACTCTGTGTTCTATTTCAGTCTGGGGTTATGTATCTGTAGGTGTACTACACTGGTATTGATCATGTAACTCTGTTCTATTTCAGTCTGGGGTTATGTATCTAGGTGTAATACACTGGTATTGATCATGTAACTCTGTGTTCTATTTCATTCTGGGGTTATGTATCTGTAGGTGTACTACACTGGTATTGATCATGTCTGTGTTCTATATCAGTCTGGGGTTATGTATCTGTAGGGGTACTACACTGGTATTGATCATGTAACTCTGTTCTATTTCAGTCTGGGGTTATGTATCTAGGTGTAATACACTGGTATTGATCATGTAACTCTGTGTTCTATTTCATTCTGGGGTTATGTATCTGTAGGTGTACTACACTGGTATTGATCATGTCTGTGTTCTATATCAGTCTGGGGTTATGTATCTGTAGGGGTACTACACTGGTATTGATCATGTAACTCTGTTCTAGTTCAGTCTGGGGTTATGTATCTGTAGGTGTCGTCATGTTGAGGAGTACAACCACGTGTTGCTAAGTGAACCAGTTTCTATCTGTCCTGTTGTCTGTGCTGACACAGTGTACACGACACACCTCTATCAACCTGTTAGCTCCACTACTGGCTAGGAACACAGCTCCACTACTGGCTAGGAACACAGGGACATTACTGTCTAGGAACACAGGAACATTACTGGCTAGGAACACAGGGACATTACTGGCTAGGAACACAGCTCCACTACTGGCTAGGAACACAGGGACACTACTGGCTAGGAACACAGGGACATTACTGGCTAGGAACACAGCTCCACTACTGGCTAGGAACACAGGGACACTACTGGCTAGGAACACAGCTCCACTACTGGCTAGGAACACAGGGACATTACTGGCTAGGAACACAGCTCCACTACTGGCTAGGAACACAGGAACATTACTGGCTAGGAACACAGCTCCACTACTGGCTAGGAACACAGGGACATTACTGGCTAGGAACACAGCTCCACTACTGGCTAGGAACACAGGGACATTACTGGCTAGGAACACGGCTCCACTACTGTCTAGGAACACAGCTCCACTACTGGCTAGGAACACAGCTCCACTACTGTCTAGGAACACAGCTCCACTACTGGCTAGGAACACAGGAACATTACTGGCTAGGAACACAGCTCCACTACTGGCTAGGAACACAGGGACATTACTGTCTAGGAACACAGCTCCACTACTGGCTAGGAACACAGGAACATTACTGGCTAGGAACACAGCTCCACTACTGGCTAGGAACACAGGGACATTACTGGCTAGGAACACAGCTCCACTACTGGCTAGGAACACAGGGACATTACTGGCTAGGAACACAGGGACATTACTGGCTAGGAACACAGGGACATTACTGGCTAGGAACACAGGGACATTACTGGCTAGGAACACAGGGACATTACTGGCTAGGAACACAGCTCCACTACTGGCTAGGAACACAGCTCCACTACTGGCTAGGAACACAGGGACACTACTGGCTAGGAACACAGCTCCACTACTGGCTAGGAACACAGGGACATTACTGTCTAGGAACACAGCTCCACTACTGGCTAGGAACACAGGGACATTACTGTCTAGGAACACAGCTCCACTACTGGCTAGGAACACAGCTCCACTACTGGCTAGGAACACAGCTCCACTACTGGCTAGGAACACAGCTCCACTACTGGCTAGGAACACAGCTCCACTACTGGCTAGGAACACAGCTCCACTACTGGCTAGGAACACAGCTCCACTACTGGCTAGGAACACAGCTCCACTACTGGCTAGGAACACAGCTCCACTACTGGCTAGGAACACAGCTCCACTACTGGCTAGGAACACAGCTCCACTACTGGCTAGGAACACAGCTCCACTACTGGCTAGGAACACAGGGACATTACTGGCTAGGAACACAGCTCCACTACTGGCTAGGAACACAGCTCCACTACTGGCTAGGAACACAGCTCCACTACTGGCTAGGAACACAGCTCCACTACTGGCTAGGAACACAGGGACATTACTGGCTAGGAACACAGCTCCACTACTGGCTAGGAACACAGCTCCACTACTGGCTAGGAACACAGGGACATTACTGTCTAGGAACACAGCTCCACTACTGTCTAGGAACACAGCGCCATTACTGGCTAGGAACACAGCTCCACTACTGGCTAGGAACACAGGGACATTACTGGCTAGGAACACAGCTCCACTACTGGCTAGGAACACAGCTCCACTACTGGCTAGGAACACAGGGACATTACTGTCTAGGAACACAGCTCCACTACTGGCTAGGAACACAGGGACATTACTGGCTAGGAACACAGGGACATTACTGGCTAGGAACACAGCTCCACTACTGGCTAGGAACACAGGGACATTACTGGCTAGGAACACAGCTCCACTACTGGCTAGGAACACAGGGACATTACTGGCTAGGAACACAGGGACATTACTGTCTAGGAACACAGGGACATTACTGTATAGGAACACAGGGACATTACTGTCTAGGAACACAGCTCCACTACTGGCTAGGAACACAGCTCCACTACTGGCTAGGAACACAGCTCCACTACTGGCTAGGAACACAGCTCCACTACTGGCTAGGAACCCAGGGACATTACTGGCTAGGAACACAGCTCCACTACTGGCTAGGAACACAGGGACATTACTGTCTAGGAACACAGCTCCACTACTGGCTAGGAACACAGGGACATTACTGGCTAGGAACACAGCTCCACTACTGTCTAGGAACACAGCTCCACTACTGTCTAGGAACACAGCTCCACTACTGTCTAGGAACACAGCTCCACTACTGGCTAGGAACACAGGGACATTACTGGCTAGGAACACAGGGACATTACTGGCTAGGAACACAGGGACATTACTGGCTAGGAACACAGGGACATTACTGGCTAGGAACACAGCCCCACTACTGGCTAGGAACACAGGGACATTACTGGCTAGGAACACAGCCCCACTACTGGCTAGGAACACAGGGACATTACTGTCTAGGAACACAGCTCCACTACTGGCTAGGAACACAGCTCCACTACTGGCTAGGAACACAGCTCCACTACTGGCTAGGAACACAGCTCCACTACTGGCTAGGAACACAGCTCCACTACTGGCTAGGAACACAGCCCCACTACTGGCTAGGAACACAGGGACATTACTGGCTAGGAACACAGGGACATTACTGGCTAGGAACACAGGGACATTACTGGCTAGGAACACAGGGACATTACTGGCTAGGAACACAGCCCCACTACTGGCTAGGAACACAGGGACATTACTGGCTAGGAACACAGCCCCACTACTGGCTAGGAACACAGGGACATTACTGTCTAGGAACACAGCTCCACTACTGGCTAGGAACACAGCTCCACTACTGGCTAGGAACACAGCTCCACTACTGGCTAGGAACACAGCTCCACTACTGGCTAGGAACACAGCTCCACTACTGGCTAGGAACACAGCCCCACTACTGGCTAGGAACACAGGGACATTACTGTCTAGGAACACAGCTCCACTACTGGCTAGGAACACAGCTCCACTACTGGCTAGGAACACAGCTCCACTACTGGCTAGGAACACAGCTCCACTACTGGCTAGGAAGACAGCTCCACTACTGGCTAGGAACACAGGGACATTACTGGCTTGAACACAGCTCCACTACTGGCTAGGAACACAGGGACATTACTGGCTAGGAACACAGCTCCACTACTGGCTAGGAACACAGCTCCACTACTGGCTAGGAACACAGCTCCACTACTGGCTAGGAACACAGCTCCACTACTGGCTAGGAACACAGCTCCACTACTGGCTAGGAACACAGCTCCACTACTGTCTAGGAACACAGCTCCACTACTGGCTAGGAACACAGGGACATTACTGTCTAGGAACACAGCTCCACTACTGGCTAGGAACACAGCTCCACTACTGGCTAGGAACACAGCTCCACTACTGGCTAGGAACACAGCTCCACTACTGGCTAGGAACACAGCTCCACTACTGGCTAGGAACACAGCTCCACTACTGGCTAGGAACACAGCTCCACTACTGGCTAGGAACACAGCTCCACTACTGGCTAGGAACACAGCTCCACTACTGGCTAGGAACACAGCTCCACTACTGGCTAGGAACACAGCTCCACTACTGGCTAGGAACACAGGGACATTACTGGCTAGGAACACAGCTCCACTACTGGCTAGGAACACAGCTCCACTACTGGCTAGGAACACAGCTCCACTACTGGCTAGGAACACAGCTCCACTACTGGCTAGGAACACAGGGACATTACTGGCTAGGAACACAGCTCCACTACTGGCTAGGAACACAGCTCCACTACTGGCTAGGAACACAGCTCCACTACTGGCTAGGAACACAGGGACATTACTGGCTAGGAACACAGCTCCACTACTGGCTAGGAACACAGCTCCACTACTGGCTAGGAACACAGCTCCACTACTGGCTAGGAACACAGCTCCACTACTGGCTAGGAACACAGGGACATTACTGGCTAGGAACACAGCTCCACTACTGGCTAGGAACACAGCTCCACTACTGGCTAGGAACACAGGGACATTACTGTCTAGGAACACAGCTCCACTACTGTCTAGGAACACAGCTCCACTACTGGCTAGGAACACAGCTCCATTACTGGCTAGGAACACAGCTCCACTACTGGCTAGGAACACAGCTCCACTACTGGCTAGGAACACAGGGACATTACTGTATAGGAACACAGCTCCACTACTGGCTAGGAACACAGGGACATTACTGGCTAGGAACACAGCTCCACTACTGTCTAGGAACACAGCTCCACTACTGGCTAGGAACACAGCTCCACTACTGGCTAGGAACACAGGGACATTACTGTCTAGGAACACAGGGACATTACTGTCTAGGAACACAGCTCCACTACTGGCTAGGAACACAGGGACATTACTGGCTAGGAACACAGCTCCACTACTGGCTAGGAACACAGCTCCACTACTGGCTAGGAACACAGGGACATTACTGTCTAGGAACACAGCTCCACTACTGGCTAGGAACACAGGGACATGACTGGCTAGGAACACAGGGACATTACTGGCTAGGAACACAGCTCCACTACTGGCTAGGAACACAGCTCCACTACTGGCTAGGAACACAGCTCCACTACTGGCTAGGAACACAGCTCCACTACTGGCTAGGAACACAGGGACATTACTGGCTAGGAACACAGGGACATTACTGTCTAGGAACACAGGGACATTACTGTCTAGGAACACAGGGACATTACTGTCTAGGAACACAGCTCCACTACTGGCTAGGAACACAGCTCCACTACTGGCTAGGAACACAGCTCCACTACTGGCTAGGAACACAGCTCCACTACTGGCTAGGAACACAGGGACATTACTGGCTAGGAACACAGCTCCACTACTGGCTAGGAACACAGGGACATTACTGTCTAGGAACACAGCTCCACTACTGGCTAGGAACACAGGGACATTACTGGCTAGGAACACAGCTCCACTACTGTCTAGGAACACAGCTCCACTACTGTCTAGGAACACAGCTCCACTACTGTCTAGGAACACAGCTCCACTACTGGCTAGGAACACAGCTCCACTACTGGCTAGGAACACAGGGACATTACTGGCTAGGAACACAGGGACATTACTGGCTAGGAACACAGGGACATTACTGGCTAGGAACACAGCCCCATTACTGGCTAGGAACACAGCCCCACTACTGGCTAGGAACACAGGGACATTACTGTCTAGGAACACAGCTCCACTACTGGCTAGGAACACAGCTCCACTACTGGCTAGGAACACAGCTCCACTACTGGCTAGGAACACAGCTCCACTACTGGCTAGGAACACAGCTCCACTACTGGCTAGGAACACAGGGACATTACTGTCTAGGAACACAGCTCCACTACTGGCTAGGAACACAGCTCCACTACTGGCTAGGAACACAGCTCCACTACTGGTTAGGAACACAGCTCCACTACTGGCTAGGAAGACAGCTCCACTACTGGCTAGGAACACAGGGACATTACTGGCTAGGAACACAGCTCCACTACTGGCTAGGAACACAGGGACATTACTGGCTAGGAACACAGCTCCACTACTGGCTAGGAACACAGCTCCACTACTGGCTAGGAACACAGCTCCACTACTGTCTAGGAACACAGCTCCACTACTGGCTAGGAACACAGCTCCACTACTGTCTAGGAACACAGCTCCACTACTGGCTAGGAACACAGGGACATTACTGTCTAGGAACACAGCTCCACTACTGGCTAGGAACACAGGGACATTACTGTCTAGGAACACAGGGACATTACTGGCTAGGAACACAGGGACATTACTGTCTAACCTTGGAGACGGACTCCTTTTCAATTGACCTCTGACTCAGACATATATGTACTGTGTCCTTGTCGATCTGTGTGTGTTGACATAGTTATGTCTGGCAGCCTGTTGCTCTGATACCAGAATAACAGGTAGTTAGGCCTGGCAGCCTGTTTCTCTGACACCAGAAGAACAGGTAGATAGGTCTGGCAGCCTTTTGCTCTGACACCAGAAGAACAGGCAGTGAGTTCTGAAGTCCATGGGGTTTCAGGACAGAGGGGGCAGAAGCACATGGAACTGTCTGCCTTGTCCTTAATTACAGCTTGTTGTGAGGTTCTGGGTTTGTCACCAAGACATCCAACATCAACGAAGTCAGCTTGACCTGGTCATCTATCCAGCACGGCTCACTCAACACATGTCTTTTCTAGGTGTTTCTATTGCATCCCATGAACAGTACAGTCAACAAGGATCTCTCACCCTGACTAACCCTGCCTCTCATGACACGAGGTCCAGTCTCTGAGTACAGACGCTAACAGTCTCTCCTCCTGTCTGTTCTGTAGGGTACAACCCACTAGTCTTCAGATAATAATGTCCTCTCCTCCTGTCTGTTCTGTAGGGTACAACCCACTAGTCTTCAGATACTAATGTACTCTCCTCTCCTCCTGTCTGTTCTGCAGGGACGTGACCCACTAGTCTTCAGATACTAATGTCCTCTCCTCTCCTCCTGTCTGTTCTGTAGGGACGTGACCCACTAGCCCTGACGGGCCGCTCCAAGCTGCAGAATGAGAGAGCCAGTCTGAACCAGCAGATCATTAGACAGATGAGGATGAGAGCTGGAGCAGAGAACTTACTAAGGTACGTTCTCACACACACACACACACACACACACACACACACACACACACACACACACACACACACACACACACACACACACACACACACACACACACACACACACAGACACACACACACACATCTCACACACACACACACACACACACACACACACACACACACACACACACACACACACACACACACACACGTACACTAACAGGAAGACACACACAGCAGCCTCCATTACAGAAGAGCCCTGTACGGTAACACTGTCCCAGCCTCCATTACAGAAGAGCCCTGTACGGTAACACTGTCCCAGCCTCCATTACAGAAGAGCCCTGTACGGTAACACTGACCCAGCCTCCATTACAGAAGAGCCCTGTACGGTAACACTGTCCCAGCCTCCATTACAGAAGGGCCCTGTACGGTAACACTGTCCCAGCCTCCATTACAGAAGAGCCCTGTACGGTAACACTGTCCCAGCCTCCATTACAGAAGAGCCCTGTACGGTAACACTGTCCCAGCCTCCATTACAGAAGAGCCCTGTACGGTAACACTGTCCTAGCCTCCATTACAGAAGAGCCCTGTACGGTAACACTGTCCCAGCCTCCATTACAGAAGGGCCCTGTACGGTAACACTGTCCCAGCCTCCATTACAGAAGAGCCCTGTACGGTAACACTGTCCCAGCCTCCATTACAGAAGAGCCCTGTACGGTAACACTGTCCCAGCCTCCATTACAGCACATTCTTTCATCAGCTGTCACAAAGTGCTGTACAGAAACCCAGCCTAAAACCCCCAAAACAGCAAGCAATGCAGGTGTAGAAGCACGGTGGCTAGGAAAAACTCCCTAGAAAGTTGTAGAAGCACGGTGGCTAGGAAAAACTCCCTAGAAAGGTGTAGAAGCACGGTGGCTAGGAGAAACTCCCTAGAAAGTTGTAGAAGCACGGTGGCTGGGAAAAACTCCCTAGAAAGTTGTAGAAGCACGTTGGCTAGGAAAAACTCCCTAGAAAGCTAGGAAAAACTCCCTAGAAAGGTGTAGAAGCACGGTGGCTAGGAAAAACTCCCTAGAAAGTTGTAGAAGCACGGTGGCTGGGAAAAACTCCCTAGAAAGTTGTAGAAGCACGTTGGCTAGGAAAAACTCCCTAGAAAGCTAGGAAAAACTCCCTAGAAAGTTGTAGAAGCACGGTGGCTAGGAAAAACTCCCTAGAAAGCTAGGAAAAACTCCCTAGAAAGGTGTAGAAGCACGGTGGCTGGGAAAAACTCCCTAGAAAGGTGTAGAAGCACGGTGGCTAGGAAAAACTCCCTAGAAAGGTGTAGAAGCACGTTGGCTGGGAAAAACTCCCTAGAAAGGTGTAGAAGCACGGTGGCTAGGAAAAACTCCCTAGAAAGGTGTAGAAGCACGGTGGCTAGGAAAAACTCCCTAGAAAGGTGTAGAAGCACGGTGGCTAGGAAAAACTCCCTAGAAAGGTGTAGAAGCACGGTGGCTAGGAAAAACTCCCTAGAAAGTTGTAGAAGCACGGTGGCTAGGAAAAACTCCCTAGAAAGCTAGGAAAAACTCCCTAGAAAGGTGTAGAAGCACGGTGGCTAGGAAAAACTCCCTAGAAAGGTGTAGAAGCACGGTGGCTAGGAAAAACTCCCTAGAAAGGTGTAGAAGCACGGTGGCTAGGAAAAACTCCCTAGAAAGGTGTAGAAGGACGTTGGCTGGGAAAAACTCCCTAGAAAGGTGTAGAAGCACGGTGGCTAGGAAAAACTCCCTAGAAAGGTGTAGAAGCACGGTGGCTAGGAAAAACTCCCTAGAAAGGTGTAGAAGCACGGTGGCTAGGAAAAACTCCCTAGAAAGTTGTAGAAGCACGGTGGCTAGGAAAAACTCCCTAGAAAGCTAGGAAAAACTCCCTAGAAAGGTGTAGAAGCACGGTGGCTAGGAAAAACTCCCTAGAAAGGTGTAGAAGCACGGTGGCTAGGAAAAACTCCCTAGAAAGGTGTAGAAGCACGGTGGCTAGGAAAAACTCCCTAGAAAGGTGTAGAAGCACGGTGGCTAGGAAAAACTCCCTAGAAAGTTGTAGAAGCACGGTGGCTGGGAAAAACTCCCTAGAAAGGTGTAGAAGCACGGTGGCTAGGAAAAACTCCCTAGAAAGGTGTAGAAGCACGGTGGCTAGGAAAAACTACCTAGAAAGGCCAGAACCTATCTTTTTGTGTTCACACAGCAAAGACCTTGAAGTCGTCAGTCACTCAGCCTTGTTAAAATACTCCAAACCAGAAGGTGGCAGAAGCGTTGTTTGGCAATGCATGTTTGTGTGTGTTAAGTTTATGGTCTAGATTCCAATGTTAGCTAGCTGACCTGTTATAACATAGTTGGCATGGACCTGGTGACATGTTATAACAGTTGACATGGACAACATAGTTGTCCTATAACTATGTTATAACATAGTTGACATGTTATAACAGTTGACATGGACCTGGTACATGTTATAACACTTGACATGGACAAGGTGACATGTTATAACATAGTTGACATGTTATAACATAGTTGACATGGACCTGGTACATGTTATAACATAGTTGACATGTTATAACATAGTTGACATGGACCTGATGACATGTTATAACATAGCTGACATGGACCTGGTGACATGTTATAACATAGTTGACATGGACCTGGTACATGTTATAACATAGTTGACATGTTATAACATAGTTGACATGGACAAGGTGACATGTTATAACATAGTTGACATGGACCTGGTGACACGTTGTCGTAGGTGCTCTCTGGATGTTCCGTTGTGATCGTGGTTCCTCTCTGGATGTTCCGTTGTGATCGTAGGTCCTCTCTGGATGTTCCGTTGTGATCGTAGGTCCTCTCTGGATGTTCCGTTGTGATCGTAGGTCCTCTCTGGATGTTCCGTTGTGATCGTAGGTCCTCTCTGGATGTTCCGTTGTGATCGTAGGTCCTCTGGATGTTCCGTTGTGATCGTAGGTCCTCTCTGGATGTTCCGTTGTGATCGTAGGTCCTCTCTGGATGTTCCGTTGTGATCGTAGGTCCTCTCTGGATGTTCCGTTGTGATCGTAGATCCTCTCTGGATGTTCCGTTGTGATCGTAGGTCCTCTCTGGATGTTCCGTTGTGATCGTAGATCCTCTGGATGTTCCGTTGTGATCGTAGATCCTCTGGATGTTCCGTTGTGATCGTAGGTCCTCTCTGGATGTTCCGTTGTGATCGTAGGTCCTCTGGATGTTCCGTTGTGATCGTAGATCCTCTCTGGATGTTCCGTTGTGATCGTAGATCCTCTGGATGTTCCGTTGTGATCGTAGGTCCTCTCTGGATGTTCCGTTGTGATCGTAGGTCCTCTCTGGATGTTCCGTTGTGATCGTAGATCCTCTCTGGATGTTCCGTTGTGATCGTAGGTCCTCTCTGGATGTTCCGTTGTGATCGTAGATCCTCTGGATGTTCCGTTGTGATCGTAGGTCCTCTCTGGATGTTCCGTTGTGATCGTAGGTCCTCTGGATGTTCCGTTGTGATCGTAGATCCTCTCTGGATGTTCCGTTGTGATCGTAGATCCTCTGGATGTTCCGTTGTGATCGTAGGTCCTCTGGATGTTCCGTTGTGATCGTAGATCCTCTGGATGTTTCGTTGTGATCGTAGGTCCTCTCTGGATGTTCCGTTGTGATCGTAGATCCTCTGGATGTTCCGTTGTGATCGTAGGTCCTCTGGATGTTCCGTTGTGATCGTAGATCCTCTGGATGTTTCGTTGTGATCGTAGGTCCTCTCTGGATGTTCCGTTGTGATCGTAGGTCCTCTCTGGATGTTCCGTTGTGATCGTAGATCCTCTCTGGAGGTTCCGTTGTGATCGTAGATCCTCTGGAGGTTCCGTTGTGATCACAACAAGGTCTAGAGAGCTGGTGAGGGTATAGGGGAGGGCAGAGAGCTGCTTTGCGTAAAGTCGATGGTTGAGAAACTGTTGGGGTGTTTTCTTTGTGATTGACAGAAAGCTTCCATCCCTGTGATTTTTATAGCTCTGAGGCAACGCCCCATAACAAAACAGTGAGGTATTGTAGTGGGCTGGCTGGGCCTGTCAATGAGACTCACCTCACATGCCTGTCGAGATAAGACCCAGCTCAACCCAGGATACACATCTCTGTTTGACTTGCAAATAAGCTACCAGGGAAAAGCCAAGCATGTAGTCCTAGGTGTTCCCAATGTGGTAGAATCTGGATTTCCCATGAATGACCACAACCATTTCTAATCTCTGGATAGATTCAGCTACCACCCGGTAGCTTAGAGGCTGCTGCCCTCTATACATAGACATGGAATCACTGGTCACTTTAATAATGTTACTCCACCCTGCACCTTAGAGGCTGCTGCCCTCTATACATAGACATGGAATCACTGGTCACTTTAATAATGTTACTCCACCCTCCACCTTAGAGGCTGCTGCCCTCTATACATAGACATGGAATCACTGGTCACTTTAATAATGTTACTCCACCCTGTACCTTAGAGGCTGCTGCCCTCTATACATAGACATGGAATCACTGGTCACTTTAATAATGTTACTCCACCCTGCACCTTAGAGGCTGCTGCCCTCTATACATAGACATGGAATCACTGGTCACTTTAATAATGTTACTCCACCCTCCACCTTAGAGGCTGCTGCCCTCTATACATAGACATGGAATCACTGGTCACTTTAATAATGTTACTCCACCCTGCACCTTAGAGGCTGCTGCCCTCTATACATAGACATGGAATCACTGGTCACTTTAATAATGTTACTCCACCCTCCACCTTAGAGGCTGCTGCCCCATATACATAGACATGGAATCACTGGTCACTTTAATCATGTTTACATACTGCTTTACTCATCTCATATGTATTTACTGTATTCTATTCTACTGTATTCTATTCTACTGTATTCTATTCTACTGTATTCTATTCCACTGTATTCTATTCTACTGTATTCTATTCCACTGTATTCTATTCCGCTGTATTCTACTCTGCTGTATTCTACTCTGCTGTATTCTATTCTACTGTATTCTATTCTACTGTATTCTATTCTACTGTATTCTACTCTGCTGTATTCTACTCTGCTGTATTCTATTCTACTGTATTCTATTCCGCTGTATTCTACTCTGCTGTATTCTACTCTGCTGTATTCTACTCTGCTGTATTCTATTCTACTGTATTCTATTCTACTGTATTCTACTCTGCTGTATTCTATTCCACTGTATTCTATTCTACTGTATTCTATTCCGCTGTATTCTGCTCTGCTGTATTCTACTCTGCTGTATTCTATTCTACTGTATTCTATTCCGCTGTATTCTACTCTGCTGTATTCTATTCCACTGTATTCTATTCTACTGTATTCTATTCCACTGTATTCTATTCCGCTGTATTCTACTCTGCTGTATTCTATTCTACTGTATTCTATTCTACTGTATTCTATTCTACTGTATTCTACTCTGCTGTATTCTACTCTACTGTATTCTATTCTACTGTATTCTATTCCGCTGTATTCTACTCTGCTGTATTCTACTCTGCTGTATTCTATTCTACTGTATTCTATTCTACTGTATTCTATTCTACTGTATTCTATTCTACTGTATTCTACTCTACTGTATTCTATTCTACTGTATTCTATTCCGCTGTATTCTACTCTGCTGTATTCTATTCCGCTGTATTCTACTCTGCTGTATTATATTCTACTGTATTCTATTCTACTGTATTCTATTCTACTGTGTTCTATTCCACTGTATTCTATTCCACTGTATTCTACTCTACTGTATTCTATTCTACTGTATTCTACTCTGCTGTATTCTATTCTACTGTATTCTATTCTACTGTATTCTACTCTGCTGTATTCTACTCTACTGTATTTTAGTCAATGCCACTCTGACATTGCTCGTCCTAATATTTATATATTTCTTAATTCCATTATTTTACTTTTAGATGTGTGTATTTGTTGTGAGTTGTTAGATATTACTGGGCTGTTGGAGCTAGAAAACACAAGCGTTTTGCTACACCCGCAATACCATCTGCTAAATATGTTTGGGACCAATAAACATTTGATTCGATTCGTTTTCGGTTTGGGTCTGTTGTGAAAAACTCGTATTAAACCAGATCTCGATTGGCTCAACAGCTTTGTGAATTTGGAGAACGTCTATATTGTCCCAGGACAACCTCTGCCTGTTGTCGTCTGACTCCTGGGACTCAAATGGCACCCTATTCCCTATATAGGGCACTACTTTAGACCAGGGCACTGTATAGTGCACTACTTTAGACCAGGGCCCTGTATAGTGCACTACTTTAGACCAGGGCCCTGTATTGTGCACTACTTTAGTAGTTTATATAAACCTGGAGACCCACCGTGGACCGGCGTTTTATATAAACCTGGAGACCCACCGTGGACCGGCGTTTTATATAAACCTGGAGACCCACCGTGGACCGGTGTTTATATAAACCTGGAGACCCACCGTGGACCGGTGTTTATATAAACCTGGAGACCCACCGTGGACCGGTGTTTATATAAACCTGGAGACCCACCGTGGACCGGTGTTTTATATAAACCCCGGAGTCCCACCGTGGACTGGCGTTTATATAAACCTGGAGACCCACCGGGAACTGGCGTTTATATAAACCTGGAGACCCACCGTGGACTGGCGTTTATATAAACCTGGAGACCCACCGTGGACTGGCGTTTATATAAACCTGGAGTCCCACCGTGGACCGGCGTTTTATATAAACCCGGAGACCCACCGTGGACCGGCGTTTTATATAAACCCGGAGACCCACCGTGGACCGGCGTTTTATATAAACCCGGAGACCCACCGTGGACCGGCGTTTTATATAAACCCGGAGACCCACCGTGGACCGGCGTTTTATATAAACCCGGAGACCCACCGTGGACCGGCGTTTTATATAAACCCGGAGACCCACCGTGGACCGGCGTTTTATATAAACCCGGAGACCCACCGTGGACCGGCGTTTTATATAAACCCGGAGACCCACCGTGGACCGGCGTTTTATATAAACCCGGAGACCCACCGTGGACCGGCGTTTATATAAACCCGGAGACCCACCGTGGACCGGCGTTTATATAAACCCGGAGACCCACCGTGGACCGGCGTTTATATAAACCCGGAGACCCACCGTGGACCGGCGTTTATATAAACCCGGAGACCCACCGTGGACCGGCGTTTATATAAACCCGGAGACCCACCGTGGACCGGCGTTTATATAAACCCGGAGACCCACCGTGGACCGGCGTTTATATAAACCCGGAGACCCACCGTGGACCGGCGTTTATATAAACCCGGAGACCCACCGTGGACCGGCGTTTATATAAACCCGGAGACCCACCGTGGACCGGCGTTTATATAAACCCGGAGACCCACCGTGGACCGGCGTTTATATAAACCCGGAGACCCACCGTGGACCGGCGTTTATATAAACCCGGAGACCCACCGTGGACCGGCGTTTATATAAACCCGGAGACCCACCGTGGACCGGCGTTTATATAAACCCGGAGACCCACCGTGGACCGGCGTTTATATAAACCCGGAGACCCACCGTGGACCGGCGTTTATATAAACCCGGAGACCCACCGTGGACCGGCGTTTATATAAACCCGGAGACCCACCGTGGACCGGCGTTTATATAAACCCGGAGACCCACCGTGGACCGGCGTTTATATAAACCCGGAGACCCACCGTGGACCGGCGTTTATATAAACCCGGAGACCCACCGTGGACCGGCGTTTATATAAACCCGGAGACCCACCGTGGACCGGCGTTTATATAAACCCGGAGACCCACCGTGGACCGGCGTTTATATAAACCCGGAGACCCACCGTGGACCGGCGTTTATATAAACCCGGAGACCCACCGTGGACCGGCGTTTATATAAACCCGGAGACCCACCGTGGACCGGCGTTTATATAAACCCGGAGACCCACCGTGGACCGGCGTTTATATAAACCCGGAGACCCACCGTGGACCGGCGTTTATATAAACCCGGAGACCCACCGTGGACCGGCGTTTATATAAACCCGGAGACCCACCGTGGACCGGCGTTTATATAAACCCGGAGACCCACCGTGGACCGGCGTTTATATAAACCCGGAGACCCACCGTGGACCGGCGTTTATATAAACCCGGAGACCCACCGTGGACCGGCGTTTATATAAACCCGGAGACCCACCGTGGACCGGCGTTTATATAAACCCGGAGACCCACCGTGGACCGGCGTTTATATAAACCCGGAGACCCACCGTGGACCGGCGTTTATATAAACCCGGAGACCCACCGTGGACCGGCGTTTATATAAACCCGGAGACCCACCGTGGACCGGCGTTTATATAAACCCGGAGACCCACCGTGGACCGGCGTTTATATAAACCCGGAGACCCACCGTGGACCGGCGTTTATATAAACCCGGAGACCCACCGTGGACCGGCGTTTATATAAACCCGGAGACCCACCGTGGACCGGCGTTTATATAAACCCGGAGACCCACCGTGGACCGGCGTTTATATAAACCCGGAGACCCACCGTGGACCGGCGTTTATATAAACCCGGAGACCCACCGTGGACCGGCGTTTATATAAACCCGGAGACCCACCGTGGACCGGCGTTTATATAAACCCGGAGACCCACCGTGGACCGGCGTTTATATAAACCCGGAGACCCACCGTGGACCGGCGTTTATATAAACCCGGAGACCCACCGTGGACCGGCGTTTATATAAACCCGGAGACCCACCGTGGACCGGCGGTTTATATAAACCCGGAGACCCACCGTGGACCGGCGTTTATATAAACCCGGAGACCCACCGTGGACCGGCGTTTATATAAACCCGGAGACCCACCGTGGACCGGCGTTTATATAAACCCGGAGACCCACCGTGGACCGGCGTTTATATAAACCCGGAGACCCACCGTGGACCGGCGTTTATATAAACCCGGAGACCCACCGTGGACCGGCGTTTATATAAACCCGGAGACCCACCGTGGACCGGCGTTTATAGAAACCCGGAGACCCACCGTGGACCGGCGTTTATAGAAACCCGGAGACCCACCGTGGACCGGCGTTTATAGAAACCCGGAGACCCACCGTGGACCGGCGTTTATAGAAACCCGGAGACCCACCGTGGACCGGCGTTTATAGAAACCCGGAGACCCACCGTGGACCGGCGTTTATAGAAACCCGGAGACCCACCGTGGACCGGCGTTTTATAGAAACCCGGAGACCCACCGTGGACCGGCGTTTTATAGAAACCCGGAGACCCACCGTGGACCGGCGTTTTATAGAAACCCGGAGACCCACCGTGGACCGGCGTTTTATAGAAACCCGGAGACCCACCGTGGACCGGCGTTTTATAGAAACCCGGAGACCCACCGTGGACCGGCGTTTTATAGAAACCCGGAGACCCACCGTGGACCGGCGTTTTATAGAAACCCGGAGACCCACCGTGGACCGGCGTTTATATAAACCCGGAGTCCCACCGTGGACCGGCGTTTATATAAACCCGGAGACCCACCGTGGACCGGCGTTTATATAAACCCGGAGACCCACCGTGGACCGGCGTTTATATAAACCCGGAGACCCACCGTGGACCGGCGTTTTATATAAACCCGGAGACCCACCGTGGACCGGCGTTTTATATAAACCCGGAGACCCACCGTGGACCGGCGTTTTATATAAACCCGGAGACCCACCGTGGACCGGCGTTTTATATAAACCCGGAGACCCACCGTGGACCGGCGTTTTATATAAACCCGGAGACCCACCGTGGACCGGCGTTTTATATAAACCCGGAGACCCACCGTGGACCGGCGTTTTATATAAACCCGGAGACCCACCGTGGACCGGCGTTTTATATAAACCCGGAGACCCACCGTGGACCGGCGTTTTATATAAACCCGGAGACCCACCGTGGACCGGCGTTTTATATAAACCCGGAGACCCACCGTGGACCGGCGTTTTATATAAACCCGGAGACCCACCGTGGACCGGCGTTTTATATAAACCCGGAGACCCACCGTGGACCGGCGTTTTATATAAACCCGGAGACCCACCGTGGACCGGCGTTTATATAAACCCGGAGACCCACCGTGGACCGGCGTTTATATAAACCCGGAGACCCACCGTGGACCGGCGTTTATATAAACCCGGAGACCCACCGTGGACCGGCGTTTATATAAACCCGGAGACCCACCGTGGACCGGCGTTTATAGAAACCCGGAGACCCACCGTGGACCGGCGTTTATAGAAACCCGGAGACCCACCGTGGACCGGCGTTTATAGAAACCCGGAGACCCACCGTGGACCGGCGTTTATAGAAACCCGGAGACCCACCGTGGACCGGCGTTTATAGAAACCCGGAGACCCACCGTGGACCGGCGTTTATAGAAACCCGGAGACCCACCGTGGACCGGCGTTTATAGAAACCCGGAGACCCACCGTGGACCGGCGTTTATAGAAACCCGGAGACCCACCGTGGACCGGCGTTTATAGAAACCCGGAGACCCACCGTGGACCGGCGTTTATAGAAACCCGGAGACCCACCGTGGACCGGCGTTTATAGAAACCCGGAGACCCACCGTGGACCGGCGTTTATAGAAACCCGGAGACCCACCGTGGACCGGCGTTTATAGAAACCCGGAGACCCACCGTGGACCGGCGTTTTATAGAAACCCGGAGACCCACCGTGGACCGGCGTTTTATAGAAACCCGGAGACCCACCGTGGACCGGCGTTTTATAGAAACCCGGAGACCCACCGTGGACCGGCGTTTTATAGAAACCCGGAGACCCACCGTGGACCGGCGTTTTATAGAAACCCGGAGACCCACCGTGGACCGGCGTTTTATAGAAACCCGGAGACCCACCGTGGACCGGCGTTTTATAGAAACCCGGAGACCCACCGTGGACCGGCGTTTTATAGAAACCCGGAGACCCACCGTGGACCGGCGTTTTATAGAAACCCGGAGACCCACCGTGGACCGGCGTTTTATAGAAACCCGGAGACCCACCGTGGACCGGCGTTTTATAGAAACCCGGAGACCCACCGTGGACCGGCGTTTTATAGAAACCCGGAGACCCACCGTGGACCGGCGTTTTATAGAAACCCGGAGACCCACCGTGGACCGGCGTTTTATAGAAACCCGGAGACCCACCGTGGACCGGCGTTTTATAGAAACCCGGAGACCCACCGTGGACCGGCGTTTTATAGAAACCCGGAGACCCACCGTGGACCGGCGTTTTATAGAAACCCGGAGACCCACCGTGGACCGGCGTTTTATAGAAACCCGGAGACCCACCGTGGACCGGCGTTTTATAGAAACCCGGAGACCCACCGTGGACCGGCGTTTTATAGAAACCCGGAGACCCACCGTGGACCGGCGTTTTATAGAAACCCGGAGACCCACCGTGGACCGGCGTTTTATAGAAACCCGGAGACCCACCGTGGACCGGCGTTTTATAGAAACCCGGAGACCCACCGTGGACCGGCGTTTTATAGAAACCCGGAGACCCACCGTGGACCGGCGTTTTATAGAAACCCGGAGACCCACCGTGGACCGGCGTTTTATAGAAACCCGGAGACCCACCGTGGACCGGCGTTTTATAGAAACCCGGAGACCCACCGTGGACCGGCGTTTTATAGAAACCCGGAGACCCACCGTGGACCGGCGTTTTATAGAAACCCGGAGACCCACCGTGGACCGGCGTTTTATAGAAACCCGGAGACCCACCGTGGACCGGCGTTTTATAGAAACCCGGAGACCCACCGTGGACCGGCGTTTTATAGAAACCCGGAGACCCACCGTGGACCGGCGTTTTATAGAAACCCGGAGACCCACCGTGGACCGGCGTTTTATAGAAACCCGGAGACCCACCGTGGACCGGCGTTTTATAGAAACCCGGAGACCCACCGTGGACCGGCGTTTTATAGAAACCCGGAGACCCACCGTGGACCGGCGTTTTATAGAAACCCGGAGACCCACCGTGGACCGGCGTTTTATAGAAACCCGGAGACCCACCGTGGACCGGCGTTTTATAGAAACCCGGAGACCCACCGTGGACCGGCGTTTTATAGAAACCCGGAGACCCACCGTGGACCGGCGTTTATATAAACCCGGAGACCCACCGTGGACCGGCGTTTATATAAACCCGGAGACCCACCGTGGACCGGCGTTTTATAGAAACCCGGAGACCCACCGTGGACCGGCGTTTTATAGAAACCCGGAGACCCACCGTGGACCGGCGTTTTATAGAAACCCGGAGACCCACCGTGGACCGGCGTTTTATAGAAACCCGGAGACCCACCGTGGACCGGCGTTTTATAGAAACCCGGAGACCCACCGTGGACCGGCGTTTTATAGAAACCCGGAGACCCACCGTGGACTGGCGTTTTATAGAGACCCGGAGACCCACCGTGGACTGGCGTTTTATATAAACCCGGAGACCCACCGTGGACCGGCGTTTTATATGAACCTGGAGACCCACCGTGGACCGGCGTTTTATATAAACCTGGAGACCCACCGTGGACCGGCGTTTATATAAACCCGGAGACCCACCGTGGACCGGCGTTTTATATAAACCCGGAGACCCACCGTGGACCGGCGTTTATATAAACCTGGAGACCCACCGTGGACCGGCGTTTTATAGAAACCCGGAGACCCACCGTGGACCGGCGTTTTATAGAAACCCGGAGACCCACCGTGGACCGGCGTTTTATAGAAACCCGGAGACCCACCGTGGACCGGCGTTTTATAGAAACCCGGAGACCCACCGTGGACCGGCGTTTTATAGAAACCCGGAGACCCACCGTGGACCGGCGTTTTATAGAAACCCGGAGACCCACCGTGGACCGGCGTTTTATATAAACCCGGAGACCCACCGTGGACCGGCGTTTTATATAAACCCGGAGACCCACCGTGGACCGGCGTTTTATATAAACCCGGAGACCCACCGTGGACCGGCGTTTTATATAAACCCGGAGACCCACCGTGGACCGGCGTTTATATAAACCCGGAGACCCACCGTGGACCGGCGTTTATATAAACCCGGAGACCCACCGTGGACCGGCGTTTATATAAACCCGGAGACCCACCGTGGACCGGCGTTTATATAAACCCGGAGACCCACCGTGGACCGGCGTTTATATAAACCCGGAGACCCACCGTGGACCGGCGTTTATATAAACCCGGAGACCCACCGTGGACCGGCGTTTATATAAACCCGGAGACCCACCGTGGACCGGCGTTTATATAAACCCGGAGACCCACCGTGGACCGGCGTTTATATAAACCCGGAGACCCACCGTGGACCGGCGTTTATATAAACCCGGAGACCCACCGTGGACCGGCGTTTATATAAACCCGGAGACCCACCGTGGACCGGCGTTTATATAAACCCGGAGACCCACCGTGGACCGGCGTTTATATAAACCCGGAGACCCACCGTGGACCGGCGTTTATATAAACCCGGAGACCCACCGTGGACCGGCGTTTATATAAACCCGGAGACCCACCGTGGACCGGCGTTCATATAAACCCGGAGACCCACCGTGGACCGGCGTTTATATAAACCCGGAGACCCACCGTGGACCGGCGGTTTATATAAACCCGGAGACCCACCGTGGACCGGCGGTTTATATAAACCCGGAGACCCACCGTGGACCGGCGGTTTATATAAACCCGGAGACCCACCGTGGACTGGCGTTTATATAAACCCGGAGACCCACCGTGGACCGGCGTTTATATAAACCCGGAGACCCACCGTGGACCGGCGTTTATATAAACCTGGAGACCCACCGTGGACCGGCGGTTATATAAACCTGGAGACCCACCGTGGACCGGCGGTTATATAAACCTGGAGACCCACCGTGGACCGGCGTTTATATAAACCTGGAGACCCACCGTGGACCGGCGTTTATATAAACCTGGAGACCCACCGTGGACCGGCGTTTATATAAACCTGGAGACCCACCGTGGACCGGCGTTTATATAAACCTGGAGACCCACCGTGGACCGGCGTTTATAGAAACCTGGAGACCCACCGTGGACTGGCGTTTTATAGAAACCTGGAGACCCACCGTGGACTGGCGTTTATATAAACCTGGAGACCCACCGTGGACTGGCGTTTTATAGAAACCTGGAGACCCACCGTGGACTGGCGTTTTATAGAAACCTGGAGACCCACCGTGGACTGGCGTTTTATAGAAACCCGGAGACCCACCGTGGACTGGCGTTTTATAGAAACCCGGAGACCCACCGTGGACTGGCGTTTTATAGAAACCCGGAGACCCACCGTGGACTGGCGTTTTATAGAAACCCGGAGACCCACCGTGGACTGGCGTTTTATGGAAACCCGGAGACCCACCGTGGACCGGTGTTTTATAGAAACCCGGAGACCCACCGTGGACTGGCGTTTTATAGAAACCCGGAGACCCACTGTGGACTGGCGTTTTATATAAACCCGGAGACCCACCGTGGACCGGCGTTTTATATAAACCCGGAGACCCACCGTGGACCGGCGTTTTATATAAACCTGGAGACCCACCGTGGACTGGCGTTTTATATAAACCCGGAGACCCACCGTGGACCGGCGTTTTATAGAAACCCGGAGACCCACCGTGGACCGGCGTTTTATAGAAACCCGGAGACCCACCGTGGACCGGCGTTTTATAGAAACCCGGAGACCCACCGTGGACTGGCGTTTTATAGAAACCCGGAGACCCACCGTGGACTGGCGTTTTATAGAGACCTGGAGACCCACTGTGGACTGGCGTTTTATATAAACCCGGAGACCCACCGTGGACCGGCGTTTTATATAAACCCGGAGACCCACCGTGGACCGGCGTTTTATATAAACCTGGAGACCCACCGTGGACCGGCGTTTATATAAACCTGGAGACCCACCGTGGACCGGCGTTTTATATAAACCTGGAGACCCACCGTGGACCGGCGTTTATATAAACCTGGAGACCCACCGTGGACCGGCGTTTTATATAAACCTGGAGACCCACCGTGGACCGGCGTTTTATATAAACCCGGAGACCCACCGTGGACCGGCGTTTCTCCTGTTCTTGTCCGAATCAGATTCTGGGCCTGGAGCCGCCTGTCATCTTCATTAGTGGTCCGTGTGCCTCAGGAAATAAGGTTTGTAACCTCCACCAGGTTGCCAATAAAGTGTTGTTTTTGATCTGTGTTGAGGTGAGGCTGTTATTCTGTGTTTTCCCAGAATGCCTCTCTGTGTGTGTACGGTCCAGGTTAGTAAACACAGATAATGGTGATGCCTGGATAATCAGTTGCCCCGGTGACCTGGCCTACTGTTTAGTGTGTTGTGCGTTGCCATGGTGCCAGGCGGACACAGGCTCGTGCCAAAGTGTGACAAATCTCTTTGACGTAAACAGCAGCTTTGTTACCCCCCCCTCTCCTCCTCTCCCCTCCTCACTGTCTCCTCCTCTCCCCTCCTCACTGTGTCTCCTCCTCTCCCCTCCTCACTGTCTCCTCCTCTCCCCTCCTCACTGTGTCTCCTCCTCTCCCCTCCTCACTGTCTCCTCCTCTCCCCTCCTCACTGTGTCTCCTCCTCTCCCCTCCTCACTGTCTCCTCCTCTCCCCTCCTCACTGTGTCTCCTCCTCTCCCCTCCTCACTGTCTCCTCCTCTCCCCTCCTCACTGTGTCTCCTCCTCTCCCCTCCTCACTGTCTCCTCCTCTCCCCTCCTCACTGTGTCTCCTCCTCTCCCCTCCTCACTGTCTCCTCCTCTCCCCTCCTCACTGTGTCTCCTCCTCTCCCCTCCTCACTGTCTCCTCCTCTCCCCTCCTCACTGTCTCCTCCTCTCCCCTCCTCACTGTGTCTCCTCCTCTCCCCTCCTCACTGTCTCCTCCTCTCCCCTCCTCACTGTGTCTCCTCCTCTCCCCTCCTCACTGTCTCCTCCTCTCCCCTCCTCACTGTGTCTCCTCCTCTCCCCTCCTCACTGTCTCCTCCTCTCCCCTCCTCACTGTGTCTCCTCCTCTCCCCTCCTCACTGTCTCCTCCTCTCCCCTCCTCACTGTGTCTCCTCCTCTCCCCTCCTCACTGTCTCCTCCTCTCCCCTCCTCACTGTGTCTCCTCCTCTCCCCTCCTCACTGTCTCCTCCTCTCCCCTCCTCACTGTGTCTCCTCCTCTCCCCTCCTCACTGTCTCCTCCTCTCCCCTCCTCACTGTGTCTCCTCCTCTCCCCTCCTCACTGTCTCCTCCTCTCCCCTCCTCACTGTCTCCTCCTCTCCCCTCCTCACTGTGTCTCCTCCTCTCCCCTCCTCACTGTCTCCTCCTCTCCCCTCCTCACTGTGTCTCCTCCTCTCCCCTCCTCACTGTCTCCTCCTCTCCCCTCCTCACTGTGTCTCCTCCTCTCCCCTCCTCACTGTCTCCTCCTCTCCCCTCCTCACTGTGTCTCCTCCTCTCCCCTCCTCACTGTCTCCTCCTCTCCCCTCCTCACTGTCTCCTCCTCTCCCCTCCTCACTGTGTCTCCTCCTCTCCCCTCCTCACTGTGTCTCCTCCTTCTCCTCTCCCCTCCTCCTCCTCCTCTCCTCTCACTGTCTCCTCCTCTCCCCTCCTCCTCCTCTCCCCTCCTCCTGTCCTCTCACTGTCTCATCCTCCTCTCCCCCTCCTCCTCCTCCTCCTCTCCCCTCCTCCTCCTCTCCTCTCCCCTTGTGGCTGCAGCTGGGGTATCCTCCTCCTCTCCCCTCCTCACTGTGTCTCCTCTCCCCTTGTGGCTGCAGCTGGGGTATCCTCCTCCTCTCCCCTCCTCACTGTGTCTCCTCTCCCCTTGTGGCTGCAGCTGGGGTATGGAGCGCTGGGACTATGGGCTAGGAGAGCCTTGTCCACAGGAATGCTCTCATACACCACCATATATCAAACTCAACCTAATTCAAAATACTTTCTGGAGTACATGGAGTACACTGTACAGTATATGGATCAGCCTGATAGTCTCATGAGTAGTCTAGTCTTTAGACCTGGGGACCAGTCTCTCTCTGTCTGAACCCTGACCTGGGGACCAGTCTCTCTCTGTCTGAACCCTGACCTGGAGACCAGTCTCTCTCTGTCTGAACCCTGACCTGGGGACCAGTCTCTCTCTGTCTGAACCCTGACCTGGGGACCAGTCTCTCTCTGTCTGAACCCTGACCTGGGGACCAGTCTCTCTCTGTCTGAACCCTGACCTGGGGACCAGTCTCTCTCTGTCTGAACCCTGACCTGGGGACCAGTCTCTCTCTGTCTGAACCCTGACCTGGGGACCAGTCTCTCTCTGCCTGAACCCTGACCTGGGGACCAGTCTCTCTCTGCCTGAACCCTGACCTGGGGACCAGTCAGTAGACCAGTCTCTCTCTGTCTGAACCCTGACCTGGGGACCAGTCTCTCTCTGTCTGAACCCTGACCTGGGGACCAGTCTCTCTCTGCCTGAACCCTGACCTGGGGACCAGTCTCTCTCTGCCTGAACCCTGACCTGGGGACCAGTCTCTCTCTGCCTGAACCCTGACCTGGGGACCAGTCTCTCTCTGTCTGAACCCTGACCTGGGGACCAGTCTCTCTCTGTCTGAACCCTGACCTGGGGACCAGTCTCTCTCTGTCTGAACCCTGACCTGGGGACCAGTCTCTCTCTGTCTGAACCCTGACCTGGGGACCAGTCTCTCTCTGTCTGAACCCTGACCTGGGGACCAGTCTCTCTCTGTCTGAACCCTGACCTGGGGACCAGTCTCTCTCTGTCTGAACCCTGACCTGGAGACCAGTCTCTCTCTGTCTGAACCCTGACCTGGGGACCAGTCTCTCTCTGTCTGAACCCTGACCTGGGGACCAGTCTCTCTCTGTCTGAACCCTGACCTGGGGACCAGTCTCTCTCTGCCTGAACCCTGACCTGGGGACCAGTCTCTCTCTGTCTGAACCCTGACCTGGGGACCAGTCTCTCTCTGTCTGAACCCTGACCTGGGGACCAGTCTCTCTCTGCCTGAACCCTGACCTGGGGACCAGTCTCTCTCTGTCTGAACCCTGACCTGGAGACCAGTCTCTCTCTGTCTGAACCCTGACCTGGGGACCAGTCTCTCTCTGTCTGAACCCTGACCTGGGGACCAGTCTCTCTCTGTCTGAACCCTGACCTGGGGACCAGTCTCTCTCTGCCTGAACCCTGACCTGGGGACCAGTCTCTCTCTGTCTGAACCCTGACCTGGGGACCAGTCTCTCTCTGCCTGAACCCTGACCTGGGGACCAGTCTCTCTGTTTGATTTGACCTAGTGTTATCTAATGTACTGAGCTTACATTGCAGCCTGTGAGCTTCAGAGAGCCCTGCATTCCTCCCAGTATTTACAGGCTACCTGCTAGCCCTCCTTGTCCCAGTCCACAGTGGGTAAGGACTGGGGGCCAGAAGATTAACTCAGTGGTGTGTGTGTGTGTTCGTCTGCCAACACCGCAGCGGGTAGAACCAATGACTAGGTGCAGAGAGACTGTGTTTTGAAGTTTCAGGTACTTATATGTGTTTCTTGGGTGGTTAAGATGCATTATTCCAACATGTAGACCTCAGGATTGAGGTGGTTCTCGGGAGAACAGGTGGTAGAGCACGGTGCTTGTAATGCCAGGATAGTGGGTTTGATTCCTGGGACCACTCATATGTAAAAAAATAAAAATAAAATGGATGCACGCATTACTGTAATGTTGGATAAAAGTGTCTGCTAAATGGTGTAAATTGTTATATTGATTTTTGTAGGGGACTTTGAACTTTCAAAACAATAAGCAGGTCTGAAGAGATGGATTATGTTCCACCTGTCTTTTCTACCTGGCTGGCCACCTGGAATGTGACAGCATTCCTGACTCCTGGGGAGTGGCAGGGAGAGAGAGAGAAGCCAGGTGAACTACAAAGGTGACCTGTATTTATTCCATGTAGGGTGATGGCTAGGGGGCAGCCTTATCATTGCTTTACCACGTAGGGTGATGGCTAGGGGGCAGCCTTATCATTGCTTTACCACGTAGGGTGATGGCTAGGGGGCAGCCTTATCATAGCTTTACCATGTAGGGTGATGGCTAGGGACAGCCTTATCATTGCTTTACCATGTAGGGTGATGGCTAGGGGCAGCCTTATCATTGCTTTACCATGTAGGGTGATGGCTAGGGGCAGCCTTATCATTGCTTTACCATGTAGGGTGATGGCTAGGGGGCAGCCTTATCATTGCTTTACCATGTAGGGTGATTACTAGGGGCAGCCTTATCATTGCTTTACCATGTAGGGTGATGGCTAGGGGCAGCCTTATCATTGCTTTACCATGTAGGGTGATGGCTAGGGGGCAGCCTTATCACTGCTTTACCATGTAGGGTGATGGCTAGGGGCAGCCTTATCATTGCTTTACCATGTAGGGTGATGGCTAGGGGCAGCCTTATCATTGCTTTACCATGTAGGGTGATGGCTAGGGGACAGCCTTATCACTGCTTTACCATGTAGGGTGATGGCTAGGGGCAGCCTTATCATTGCTTTACCATGTAGGGTGATGGCTAGGGGGCAGCCTTATCACTGCTTTACCATGTAGGGTGATGGCTAGGGGCAGCCTTATCATTGCTTTACCATGTAGGGTGATGGCTAGGGGCAGCCTTATCATTGCTTTACCATGTAGGGTGATGGCTAGGGGGCAGCCTTATCACATGGGATCTGTCTGCACACAACACCTAGAGACATCCTGCCACTGTGACGCACCACAGTGGAGCCGTTACCCTGACGATAGAGGCAGGGGAGGTAGTGGCAGGAGTGTAAACAACATGTAATAATTTACCTCCGTCTGACAGCTGGGTCCTGTCTGACAGCTGGGTCCTGTCTGACAGCTGGGTCCTGTCTGACAGCTGGGTCCTGTCTGACAGCTGGGTCCTGTCTGACAGCTGGGTCCTGTCTGTCAAAGTTTGTATCTCAAATGCTTGAAAAATAAATTCCCCACATACCGGTGTTCTTGTATACTCCTACAGGTGAGGGTATAGGGGAGGGCAGGGAGAGAGGCCAGGAGAGGCCAATAAATTCCCCACATACCGGTGTTCTTGTATACACCTACAGGTGAGGGTATAGGGGAGGGCAGGGAGAGAGGCCAGGAGAGGCCAATAAATTCCCCACATACCGGTGTTCTTGTATACTCCTACAGGTGAGGGTATAGGGGAGGGCAGGGAGAGAGGCCAGGAGAGGCCAATAAATTCCCCACATACCGGTGTTCTTGTATACACCTACAGGTGAGGGTATAGGGGAGGGCAGGGAGAGAGGCCAGGAGAGGCCAATAAATTCCCCACATACCGGTGTTCTTGTATACAACCCTCTTTTTCAGTTTGTATTGTGAACGCTAACACGTGTTTCCTTTCTCTTCCCGTCTCCAGGGCGACCTCCAACAACAAGGTGTGTGAGATGGTCGGTCTGGAGCTGAGCTATATCAACTCTAACCTGCAGCTCCTCATGGAGCAGCTGGAGGGGCTCAACAGCTCAGTGGAGGTCTACCAGAACATCCAGTGAGTAAACGGCACCCTTTAAACAGCACCCTTTAAACAGCACCCTTTAAACAGCACCCTTTAAACAGCACCCTTTAAACAGCACCCTTTAACCTGCACCCTTTAACCTGCACCCTTTAACCTGCACCCTTTGAACGGCACCCTTTAAACGGCACCCTTTAAACGGCACCCTTTAAACAGCACCCTTTAAACAGCACCCTTTAAACAGCACCCTTTAAACAGCACCCTTTAAACAGCACCCTTTAAACAGCACCCTTTAAACAGCACCCTTTAAACAGCACCCTTTAAACAGCACCCTTTAAACAGCACCCTTTAACCTGCACCCTTTGAACGGCACCCTTTGAACGGCACCCTTTAAACAGCACCCTTTAAACGGCACCCTTTAAACGGCACCCTTTAAACGGCACCCTTTAACCTGCACCCTTTGAACGGCACCCTTTAAACGGCACCCTTTAAACGGCACCCTTTAAACGGCACCCTTTAAACGGCACCCTTTAAACAGCACCCTTTAAACAGCACCCTTTAAACAGCACCCTTTAACCTGCACCCTTTAACCTGCACCCTTTGAACGGCACCCTTTAAACGGCACCCTTTAAACGGCACCCTTTAAACAGCACCCTCTGAAGGTAGGGAGGGGCAGTTCCTCTCGCTGTTCCGTAGTTAAGCACCATGGTCTTGTAGTGGATGTGAGCTTCAACTGGAAGCCAGTGGAGTGTGCGGAGGAGCGGGGCGACTTGGGAAGGTTGAGCACCAGGTGGGCTGCAGGGTTCTGGATAAGTTGCAGGGGTTTGATGGCAACCAGAGGGGAGCCCGGCCAACAGAGAGTTGCAGTAGTCCAGATGGGAGAAGACAAGGGCCTGGATTAAGTTCAGATAGGACCTCCTACATTTCTCTTCTTCTAGGTTTTATTACAATCTGGGTTCTGATGTCAGAGGGTTGAGTTCAGTTGTTGCTCGAGGGTGTGAACTAGTCTGTAGGACCCGTCTTAAATAAAACACAGTGAACTAGTCTGTAGGACCCGTCTTAAATAAAACACGGTGAACTAGTCTGTAGGACCCGTCTTAAATAAAACACAGTGAACTAGTCTGTAGGACCCGTCTTAAATAAAACACGGTGAACTAGTCTGTAGGACCCGTCTTACATAAAACACAGTGAACTAGTCTGTAGGACCCGTCTTAAATAAAACACGGTGAACTAGTCTGTAGGACCCGTCTTACATAAAACACGGTGAACTAGTCTGTAGGACCCGTCTTAAATAAAACACAGTGAACTAGTCTGTAGGACCCGTCTTAAATAAAACACGGTGAACTAGTCTGTAGGACCCGTCTTACATAAAACACAGGGAACTAGTCTGTAGGACCCGTCTTAAATAAAACACAGTGAACTAGTCTGTAGGACCCGTCTTAAATAAAACACAGTGAACTAGTCTGTAGGACCCGTCTTAAATAAAACACGGTGAACTAGTCTGTAGGACCCGTCTTAAATAAAACACGGTGAACTAGTCTGTAGGACCCGTCTTAAATAAAACACAGTGAACTAGTCTGTAGGACCCGTCTTAAATAAAACACGGTGAACTAGTCTGTAGGACCCGTCTTAAATAAAACACAGTGAACTAGTCTGTAGGACCCGTCTTAAATAAAACACGGTGAACTAGTCTGTAGGACCCGTCTTAAATAAAACACGGTGAACTAGTCTGTAGGACCCGTCTTAAATAAAACACGGTGAACTAGTCTGTAGGACCCGTCTTAAATAAAACACAGTGAACTAGTCTGTAGGACCCGTCTTAAATAAAACACAGTGAACTAGTCTGTAGGACCCGTCTTAAATAAAACACAGTGAACTAGTCTGTAGGACCCGTCTTAAATAAAACACGGTGAACTAGTCTGTAGGACCCGTCTTAAATAAAACACAGGGAACTAGTCTGTAGGACCCGTCTTAAATAAAACACGGTGAACTAGTCTGTAGGACCCGTCTTAAATAAAACACGGTGAACTAGTCTGTAGGACCCGTCTTAAATAAAACACTGTGAACCTAAATACACTACAGTCAACTGGGCCTTAAATAAAACACAGTGAACCTTTATAAACACAAAGTGTGCACATTGCTGTGGAATGCGGAGGGCTTTGACATGCTTTGAATTGGCTGACAGGCACCACAGCAGCTCAGAGACTTCACATCAAAACAAAGAGCTGGTGAGAGAGGGAGAGCAACAGAGCGAGGAAAAGAACCGGCCTGTCTGGTTGAGAAAGAATTATGGACGAGGAACCAGTGAGCTCAGAAGATTTACACCCACTCATATGTCTGATGAGGAAGTTAGCATGGGGACCCGTCTTCAGGTAGCAGCTCACGGTTGTGAGCCGTTTTTGTTTTGTGTGTGTTTCACCATCTAGATGGGTACAGCTTGTATACACCATCTAGATGGGTACAGCTTGTATACACCATCTAGATGGGTACAGCTTGTATACACCATCTAGATGGGTACAGCTGGTATACACCATCTAGATGGGTACAGCTTGTATACACCATCTAGATGGGTACAGCTGGTATACACCATCTAGATGGGTACAGCTTGTATACACCATCTAGATGGGTACAGCTTGTATACACCATCTAGATGGGTACAGCTTGTATACACCATCTAGATGGGTACAGCTTGTATACACCATCTAGATGGGTACAGCTGGTATACACCATCTAGATGGGTACAGCTTGTATACACCATCTAGATGGGTACAGCTGGTATACACCATCTAGATGGGTACAGCTGGTATACACCATCTAGATGGGTACAGCTTGTATACACCATCTAGATGGGTACAGCTTGTATACACCATCTAGATGGGTACAGCTTGTATACACCATCTAGATGGGTACAGCTTGTATACACCATCTAGATGGGTACAGCTGGTATACACCATCTAGATGGGTACAGCTGGTATACACCATCTAGATGGGTACAGCTTGTATACACCATCTAGATGGGTACAGCTTGTATACACCATCTAGATGGGTACAGCTTGTATACACCATCTAGATGGGTACAGCTTGTATACACCATCTAGATGGGTACAGCTTGTATACACCATCTAGATGGGTACAGCTGGTATACACCATCTAGATGGGTACAGCTTGTATACACCATCTAGATGGGTACAGCTTGTATACACCATCTAGATGGGTACAGCTGGTATACACCATCTAGATGGGTACAGCTTGTATACACCATCTAGATGGGTACAGCTTGTATACACCATCTAGATGGGTACAGCTGGTATACACCATCTAGATGGGTACAGCTTGTATACACCATCTAGATGGGTACAGCTTGTATACACCATCTAGATGGGTACAGCTTGTATACACCATCTAGATGGGTACAGCTTGTATACACCATCTAGATGGGTACAGCTGGTATACACCATCTAGATGGGTACAGCTTGTATACACCATCTAGATGGGTACAGCTGGTATACACCATCTAGATGGGTACAGCTTGTATACACCATCGCAAATGCTCCACGCTCAACCAAGTTATTGCTGGAACTGGCATGCCCTTTCAAAGCTCCTATCGCAGAATATAACAAACATTGAACTCAGTTGGTACTTCCTGCTTTAGTTTTTGCTTGTAAGCAGGAATCAAGAGGATAGAATTAAGGTCAGATTTGACAAATGGAGGGTGAGTGAGAGTTTTGTATGTGTCTCTGTGTGTGGAGTAAAGGTGGTTTTGAGTTATTTTCCCTCTGGTTTCACATTTAACATGCTGGTAGAAATTAGGTCAAATGGATTTCAGTTTCCCTGCATTAAAGTCCCCGGCCACTAGGAGCGCCGCCTCTTGATGAGTGGTTTCCTGTTTGCTTATGGCCTTATACAGCTCATTGAGTGCGGTCTTAATGCCAGCAACGGTTTGTGGTAGTAAATGGACAGCTATGAAAAATATAGATGAAAACCTCTAAGTAAATAGTGTGGTCTACGGCTTATCATGAGATACTCTACCTCAGGTGAGCAAAACCTCGAGACTTCCTTTTAATATTAGATTTGGTGCACCAGCTGTTCTTTACAAATATGCACAGATCGCCACCCCTTGTCTTACCGGAGGCGGCTGTTCTGTCTTGCCGATACGGCGAAAACCCCGCAAGCTTGATGTTATCCCTGTTGTCATTCAGCCACGACCCTGTTGTCATTACAGTTTTTAATGTCCCGTTGGATATTCGTGATCGTATCTAAATTTGTCATCCAATGATTGTACGTTGGCTAATAGGACTGATGGTAGAGGCAGATTACCCACGTATATTAAAAAAACAAGAAAATGGTGCCCCATTGCGGCCAGACCCAGAAGGAGTAGGGCGCCAGACATATCCCTGGTGAATTGGTACTGTCTGTTGTACCATCCATTGCATTGTCCTCTCTGAGTATTAACTTGTACAGATTCCCAGAAGGCCTAGCAGCCTTTGTAATATGGCGTTGGCCTACTTGCCTCTTGGTCGGTGTGTTTATGCGATCCGGTTCCTTTTCTAAGGCTGTTTGTGTGAGACGGAACAGGGATATCTAACGACCTGTATAAAACACACTGTCAGTGTCTGGCTGAGGGTGAAGCATGTCTAGGGTGCATCCCAAACGGCTCCCTATTCCCTATATAGTGCACTACTTTAGACCAGAGCCCTATGGCACCATATTCACTACATAGTGCACTACTTTAGACCAGAGCCCTATGGCACCCTATTCCCTATATAGTGCACTACTTTAGACCAGAGCCCTATGGCACCATATTCACTACATAGTGCACAACTTTAGACCAGAGCCATGTGTTTCCTGGTCAGAAAGTAGGGCCCTATATAGAGAATG